>NW_006801053.1:0-25583 GCF_000485575.1 Poecilia formosa | reverse complement strand
ATAACCATCCTCCACTGTGAAGAAAGAAGTGCTCATCTGAATAAAATGGCTGTTCATGTTAATATTTGCACACATTGAATGGCTCCGTTCACTTCCTCCACTGCCATTGCTACAACTACAGGCAGACTACCATTCTAAAACGGTGCAGAAACTCAACGTCATTGTTCAGAACTTCTTCTCTTTGCTGTTCGGTACAAATTCTACCGGTAGAATCCAAGTCAACAGGAAAAAGCCCAGACTGAGCTGTCCCAGACTGTCAGTCTGTGTCGGCTCTCCAGTAGAACTGTTTAAGTCCTGGTTAGCTTCTCCATGTTCAGTCTTTCATCAGTTGCTACCGGTATTTAGCTGTGTGCTAATCTCTCTGCTGTGCCGCCTGTGTTGGACTGTTTTTGAGCCTTCATCATTAAACTCATCATCATCTTCCTCACAACCTGGGTCTCTGGGTCTCTCCTCACCACCTCTCAACCACCACATATGACACCTTTGTGTGTCTTCCAAATACTATTTCCTGCACAAGTTTAGTCTGAATGGCCATTTAAAGTTCCATCTTGTATTTCTCAGTTGTATGTATTGGTGAGTTTATGTCTTGGTCATTTAGCATGCAGCTTAATTTAATCAGTGTAAAGCAGGTGACTGATGATCACTCAACTTAAGAACTCATATCCAAAAAGATAGCCAGATCCTGAAACGCAAGATCTGGCTAAGTTTTCAGAGTCTTCTTTACAGATGAGGAGCAGGACATTGATGGGTAGCTTGGTGTGCAGTGATGCCACACCAACCTGTTCAGTGACGCTGGCTGGTGCCGTGCAAGTCTGTCTTGAAGAGAAAGTTGAGCTTAAAGACAGAGCTCTATTACATCTTGATCTATTTCCTAACCTCAATATGGTCAGGAGATCTGAGTAGCAACTGAAAGAACGAGACTGTGGGTACAAGAGGTCAAAATGTGATTCCTCTGTTGGGTTTCTGTCCCGTAGAGATGGGGTGAGAAGCTCTGTCATTCAGGAGGGGATCAGAGTATAGTAACCCATATACATGGTGAAACATTGGGGATTCAGACAATATGAGGATTTTGTCAAATACTGCATTTTTTCCCCTGCTCACTAAAATGACACTGTGTCTCCAGTGACCACTAATATACAGATTTTCTCAAAGGCAATGTTTAAATCATACAAGTCATGCTTACAGATAGTTTCACATACTGAGACATATTAGATGCTAACGTGGGGGTGGCTGTGAAAGGCAGAGTGAGATAAGAAGTGTTTTTTTTCCCCTTTTTCCCTTGTCTCTGGTTTTTTTGGTCTTTCTCATCTCCCATCGTATTTATCAGCCCCCGTCTGTCTGACTGTCTCTGCGAGGCGTCTGCCTCTATCTCACTGTCTGCTTCCTTTTATATCTAACTGTTCCTTTGCCTTTCTCTTTGTGCTCATCATTTCCATGTTTTAAAATAGTTGTGTACATCATTGTGCCGTTTCAGACAGCCACAGGGAGGTGGAGAACATCGGGTGGGAGAAGGCCAGGGGAAAATGATCGAGAGGTCTTTATATTTTAGCGTTTCGTACATTAGAGGAAGTGGGATGGCGTTTGCAAGTTAGTCATCCTACTGTATGCTGGGTAATTCAGAGCAGAACAATGCAGTGCAGTGCCTCCATGGTATCACTGGATCTAAAGCAAAAACATTAAGTGGAGAATTTATTTTTCTTTGTCCAATTAAGAGTTAAAAAGGGAACAAATTGGGAAGCAATGTCTTAAAGAAATACAAAATTTAATGAGAAATCAAATGCAACTGTAGTTATGATAAACTGTTAGATGGTCAGCATTAAAATTATGATGTTTTATCTAAGTTAGCAGGAGAAAAGTAGAAAAAATATAACGAGCAAAACGTATGAAAGTCCCACATTTCTGTGATTAAGATTGTCACATTATTAAGTGTGCAACTGTGTAGCGGGCAGCACACTACAGGACTGTAGACGCATTGCATGTTATTGTTTACATCTGGAAATTTGGCACATATGCACAACGGTGGAGGGCAAAAAGACGATTGTTTTACTTATCATCCATAGCCGTGCTGCCGCAGTAGAGCAGTTTAGTTAAATTGAAACTGGAGATATAGATGTTGTTAATCTAATGCAGTGCGTCACAGCAAAGGGAAAAATAACGCACTCAAAAACAGATATTCAGTAATGCCAAGTGGTTCCACGTAACTTTTTTAACTTGGATGAAGAACAACTAAAAACCACTTGTACAATTTTTCCTATTTTTTAGCCCTCTGTGTTGGCTACGCTTCACATAGAGCCGTTGTCATAGCAATTGATTGACAACAATGCCACTACTGCATCAGGATGCAACACTAAAACTCACGCAGACATTTCCCACACAAAGAACAGAACATTCAGTACATTACAGTTTTATGTTTTGAGGCTTCATGTTTATTTTATGATTGTAAATGCAAATATTAAGCAATCACTCAGGTAGATTAGTTAATTCAAACACCTGCTCTACTGATCTGGTAGAGTTGGTGTGCAGGTCCCCTTAATTTTTTTTTAACTGAACTGAACTGAAACACACGAAATTCTGCAGCGTTAAACACATTAAAGTTGTCAAAGTCAAGCTAGCATAGCTAACCTACTACCCTCTCCTTTAATGTTTGTTTTATTAAAACTTTGATCTGACTATATTATCTAGTTCTAATAGTGTTGACAATTAGTAGCAAAGCACTGTGTCCTTTTTTCTATTATATGTCAGGCATACACTCAAGATTAATGCATTACATTTACAACTTGAAAGCTAAGACCAATGGTAGTCATCACCAGCTAGCAGCTTTTGCCCTCCCGCAGGAAGTTGTGGGGGGGGGGGCGTACTTTATATGCATGACATCATGCTGCATCATGTCTGTAGAAAAAATATATAACTTAGTTAGAACATGGGGTTGATAAATTTGATGCAACAACCTATTGATTTATTTTTTTTACCTGGGGTTCAAATAAACATTGTGGGAGCTGTGAGTACTAAACTATAGGCCACATAGATCCACACAAGATGCAAAATAACATGTATCAAATACAAGATGGCTACACATTAGTTAGCATGCTAACTCAGAAATGTACATCTTCACTCCACTAGCTACATGTCTCTTTATGCTTTCATGTCTGTTTTTTGATAGACAAACCACTCAAAACAGGGGAACAGTCAAAGGTGTGAGGGAGGAGAAAATTAGCTTCAAAGGGGTTAAAAATGTAATTGCGGAGAAAAGAGTGACAATTTCTGTGCTCAAAGTACTATGAAATTCATGAAATTCAATTAATTTATTATCCGTGGAACTCATAAATAATGGTAATCAGCTTTTGTTTGCGACACCGATGGAGAAAGGCTTGATTTGGTAGGAGAAACGAGATGCATGCGATGAAAGCGAGGCAGTTAGAGAAACAGCTGTTCGACTGTGTTCTTACAGGCAGAACTAACCGCGGCGAGAGCAACCCAGATCGGAAGAAGTGGGCTTTCAGGCTCGCAGGTTTGCTTAGTTACGCACAGATAAACTGTAAATTGTGCTTTCTGATCTGGACTGAGAGCGGGATGGACTCGGTAACACTCGACAGACGGCTCAGTCTGATCACGTCCAACAATTCCCTCCCATTCACCTGAAAAAGATCTGCTCTTTGGCTCTTTTTCTTTCATTTTCTTTCAAAGCACAAACACCGCAATTGTTAAATTTACCCTTTTGAGCAGAGTATCCAATGCTCCAGTGATGTCTTTCCCATGGATCTAATTGGAGATGTTACTTTTATCTCTTTTTTTTTCAGAAACAGCTACTGTTTGGTCTTTTCAACTCGGTTTCCGGTTATTTCTGCTCCAGCAAAGCCAAATTCATTCATCGGCCCGTTTAGCTTTAAATCATTCATAATACTGAAGGTGACAGCAAATACAACATATTGATCATTGAAGAAGTTCATGTATTTTGTTTTTATATATATATATATTTTTAGCTAATTTTGTATTATTTTTCTCTAGTTCTTTCAACATTTATTCAGTTTTAAATTGTCATTTTAAGCAGAAATTCCCAGGTCAGAATTTTTTGGCTTATTTCCAATCTCCAGTTTATAAAAAGATTTTAGCTTCTGATAATGATTTTTAGCTAATTCAGATTTTGCTTTGAAAATATAACATACCACAAAATGAATAAAATGCAAGTCTTTCTACTTAGAGTGGCTGCTGTAAAACATATTAAATGGCATTGTTAGCATAGCTGACATTTTTTAAAACACTTGTACCACTTAAAGATCCTCACCTTGACACACCTGAAGACTCCAAATATTTCCTTATCCAGCACCTTCCATGACAGGGATTAAAGGCTTAAAGTGGTAATGTTGGAAATTTGAAGCCTTGCTATTACCTGCTAAAAGTCTTTCTCTCTCGAAGCCGGAATAACCTTGGAAATTTCTAAGTACATGATGATAAATGTTTTTTCCTCTTAGTACCTTTTACTGCTTTTCCTTGTCTTCACTTTAGTGATACTGAAAGTTGTTAACTTTGCGTCGTTTACCTTCCAAACCAACTTCCACACTAAAGAGTGTTGGTTCCTACCTGCGCAGCTTGGTAGTTCTTAGTGTTGTGCGTTTGTGGTTCAGAAGAAGACANTGTTTCCATTAAGCAAATTTATTTTTGTAATTTCAATTTGCGCAATTTCATGGTGATTGGAAACACAGCTCCTGTTAGGAACTGAACCATTTCTATCTCCATCATTGTCTAAACAGTAGTTCATTTTCCTCTTGAAATAAGACAAGTGTGTGTGTGTGTGTGTGTGTGTGTGTGTATTTCTTTAACTGAAATTAAATTTGACCCATTTGTTGTCGTCTTGGTATGGTGCTGTGAAAATTTGACCCCTGTAAAGAGTTTTGAGAGTGAACAGTAATTTCCAATATTATCTCTTATTTACCCACAAATATGCTTCGCAGGCAATCAAATGAGTTTACCCATAATGTATATTTAGATTTATTTGTTGCTGCCAAAAAAAAACTATTTAAACACCTGTCCTCAATGTTGGCATGCATTCATACGTGTGTAGATTCGTTACAGTGAGCAAATCAGTGAATGGATTCAGTTTGCACACTTGTGCCAACATACAACAGGAGACTCTTACTATTACCTGACATTTTCATGCTTTTAGCAGCTGTGGAAGCTCAAGGCAGAGAAGATAAATCCTAAAAGGCATAACAAGGGGTGATAGTTTTTATCTCACTTCTAGGTGTTTGATGTTTTCAAACGCTTCCTGCCTCCGACAGCAGATAAAGCTCAACTACTAATTCTGAAAAAGCTCACAAGAGCTGATGGACATGCACAGCCATGCTCTGCACAACTTTGAAAAGCAGCGGTAGTCACAGTAATGAATAAAACAAATTGTGAAGAAACAGTTTCAGCTTAAGTGAACTTTACAGACGGAATGGAAGGTAAATCACAAGCATCGTGACGAAAATAGTCAAAGTCTGGAGCTGAAAACAGAGATTAAGCAGAGCCTTCAATGCAAAGTTGGGGAAAAGTTGAAGCTGAAAGACGTGCAGGTGTTATTCCAGTATAAGGTGGCTCATATAAAGTTTCAACTCAGGGTGTAAACACATGTAATATAATATTGTAATATTGTGTAATATTACGTGTAATATTGGTCGGATGCAGTCACCTGTTTATGTGCAGATGAACATTTACATAAAGGAAAGACACACACTGTCCAAAGTTAAATCAGACCTAACCTCTCTTGTTTTAGGTCAGGATTACAAAAATGATTTTTGTTTGAGAATTGTTAGAAAACCTATAGAAAACATTTTGTACAGATTTTCTTTGTAATTTTCTTTGAATGAAGTTTACCTTTCGTCACTCAAAAGGCAAAGCACTTAACCCTAAATTGCCTACAGATCGGTGTATAAATGGGTGAATGTGACTCTAGGTTAAAGCGCTTTGAGTGATCAAAATGATTGGAACAAGCACTATGTAAGTTCAGCCCATTTACCCAAAGACAGTTATCCCTAATACTGACCAAATGTATTTCAACTTCTAAAAATGTTCTTGCTAAGTTTTCCTATATTCATTAAATAGTCATTTTGAACGACCTAAAACAAAATAAGCTTTGTCTAATTTAACTTCAGACAGAGAGAAAAAATAAAGTGTAAGCTTTTTTGTTTGGTGTATGTAAATATCTGGTTTCAAATGAATTAGACTGCACAGAGCCAATGAAGTGTGTTGGTGAAAAGCCTAATTCAAGCCTTAGAAGTCAACGTTTTATCTCAAAGATGCACCATCCCCGAATGACCAAGAGGCATTATTAGGTCTAAATTTATTCAGTTGTGCAGCACAATTAAAACGACCCTCATGTATTATGTGTTATTATTGATCGGTGGAAATTTGGTGTGGAATAAGAGGCTAAAGTTACAATCAAAGTAAATGTTTTGAGGGTTTTGTTTACTCACAAAAAAAATAGTCCTTAAAACCATTACACAAGCTTTCTTTACAGTCGATCTTCTCCTCTGGAGACGCTTTAATTTTGTCATCGCTTCAAGCCTGGACACATTAGAGTTGTGTAGTCATATTGTGGCCTACAGCTGGTTAAACCTCAGATGACTCAGACAGTTCAGGGACCAAATTTAATTTCCCATGCAAGTCGTCTTTTTTTTTTTTTCTGCTAACCGTCATCTTTAAGCCAGATAAGTGGAACACTCCTGGATGTTTTGGAAGCCTCCGGTAAGAGCTGTCAGTCAGCCATCACCTACTACCCAGTTCTGTCATAAAACCTCCCCCAAACACACACACGGTAGAACCACAGAGACTGAAACTATTAACACTCCTAACCTCCTGTGGATTTACTCCTTTTTTTAACCCCTACTTCAGATTATTGTTCCTTTTTTCAGCTCACTGCCTCTTAACCCGGTGGGAAATGTACTGTTTCTGCTTAGACTACTTTTGCTTTTAGCCATCGGGTTGGGCCTTTGTTTAAATTCTAAATTGTTTAGCAAGCATACAGACACCTTGCAACGTGACGTCACACAAGCATGATCCTGTCCTCCAGCTCCTTGCAAAACACTGCTATTGGTGTTAGCTGTCAAGTTAAAATAACATGCCAAATCTTAAATATATTTGTGATATATAAAAGCAAAAGGGATGCAGTGCTTTGCTACTAATTGTCAACACCACAACAACCAGATAACAAGGTCAGAAAAAGTTTGAATTAAAAAAATGGGGAGGGAAGTAGGTCAGTTATGCCAACGTGACTTTAAAAACTTGAACATGTAGATGTGCTGTGGAATTTGGTGTGATTTGGTTCATGTTAAAAAAGAAAAGACAACCTACACATCAACTTTCTGACAGATCATCAGTAGAGCAGGTGTTAAATTAGATAATCAATCACTTCAGATGATCACTTATTAATAATCACAAAATAAACATCAAATATGAAAACATAAAACTGTAACGGACTGAATGCTCTGTTAGTTTGAAAAATGTTTGCTTGATTATTGGTCTTGATTCTTGGTACACTAGTGGAGTTGTCAGCCAGTTGCTATGGCAACGACTCCCTGTGTACAGCAGAGAGCGACAAATTCAAGTGGTTTTGAGTTGTTCTTTAACTGTTTTTCTGCGTTATTTTTCCCTGTGCTGTGGTGTATTGGTCTAAGTTAGCATGACCTACATCTCCAGGTTTCATTTTGTTAACAGAGTTGATTCTGGCTCGTCGTTCTTTAAAGGAAGATGCTTGACATAAATTGCAGTGCAAGCATGTGGAAGAAACACGTGTTTATTTTATTTAACCTTTTTTTACGCTGGTGAGTCAAGAACAAGTTCTTCTTTTTAATAACAACCTCATGCTTTGCAACAAAATTAACATAATCAGTGTATAACTGGACACTGATCAGAGCACATATGTTTATAATATTTAGCAAGTGTTTTATTTGTATCTATGTAAGATTTACTTTCCTGTAAGTAGCATCCTCTGACTTTAAGAACAGTGTGACATTTGTAATTTATGTAAGTTATTTATAAACTCTGGCAGATTTGGATGTAAAATGATCTCCAATAAGACAAAAAGTTTATTTCTTACAGGAAATGACACAACAGCTGTCATGTCTTAAAAAGTTTTCTTTTTTTTATTTTTTTTTTATTTTACAATATAACAAAAAAAATGCATGTTGAAAATAATTTATACCCCTTCCTCTGCCTTTTTGCTCCAGTGACTGCTGGAGATGATGGATGGAAAGGCCTTCATTTTTTTCAACATTCATGCATCAGTAGTCTGGTAACATCATTGTGTGCTGTTGCAGAATTTGCCTCTTTAGTAATGACCGAGAGAAAATTGAGCAAAATGTCAAACTAAAACTCCCTGGTGTTTCATTCCAGCTTGTAATCCGAGAGTGATGATGCATGAGTTCTGTCTGTCTGGGCAGAGAATCAACACCTCTTTATACATGAAAACAGTTGCTTCAACATGATAGCTCTGGGCCATCATGGGAAATCTCAGCCCGAATGTAGCATTGCTTGTTCTGTATCACAATAGAGAGTTTTCACATAAGGTATAATAAGAGAACACCCTAAGGGCGAAGTGTTCAGAACCTCACAGGTCTGAATGAAACAGATTAAGTTGCCTTATCAATGATTGAACATGTTCAAACAAAGAAGTCTTTGAGGATACCTCAAGGAAATGTATGTAAATCAATGGAAGGGAAGTGTGATTGTGGAATAAAAGCGTCCCATGAAAAACTTTGTTTTTAAACAAGAAGTCACTGTGAACAGAAACTTTAACATCTGGACTCCATTGTAATTTAAATCAGTCCTGAACGTACCTGACCAAAATTACAAAAAGCCGCGATCAAGTTCTCATCGATCATCTAAATGGATTCTGTTGACAGCGGTTCAAAGTGCTTTACATCAGAAAAACACCACACAGTCACCAATTGTGAAACAAGCAATAAACGTTGCATTCTGTCAAATGCCGTCTTCAAAATCATATCAAATATGTTGATCAATGTTCCATAATCAAAGGCAGGTTGTGTTTTAGCCTTGATTTAAAGCAACTCAGGGCTTCAGCTGTTTTGCAGTTTTCTTGAAGTTTGTTGCAGATTTTTGGTGCATAGAAGCTGAATGCTGCTTCTCAATATACAACATATATCTTAGGTTTGACCTTTTTTAGGATTGATGGATCTCATTTAGTTTGTTGGTTTTACCATTTCAGAGCTATTTCTTTATGAGTCAGGGAACATTGTCTTCCGTTATAACCCAGTGGTGTCCAAACATCATTCATCTGACCCCAACCATCAGCCTCAAGTGAAAGAGGTTCACTGTAGTCAGGATGTCCACAAACCTACCAAAAATACCAAGCCATGAACTGTATACTGCTGAAACTCCAAAGTCAATGCCCACAATGAAAAACAGCTAACAGAAAACAAAGTACATGTGCCACAACCTCTGACCTCTATGGTCTCTTAAAATGGCCAACGGGCCACACAGGCGAGAATGCTTGTTTTCAAATGAGACAAAAATTAAGTCTTTTGCCCCAGTGACAAGAATGTTTGGAGAAGTCAAGATGAGGCGTTCAAAATCATGGAAAGCAGTAGGGTACCAATTGGCAAGTATGGTGGTACCTTCCACTTCCACTCCAAAAACTGTACAGCTAAAACGTGGGCACAGTTGTCCCCACATGGCAGTAACCTGAAACACACAACAGAACCGGTAGGAGAATAGTAGGAACATGAGGTAGCATTAAGTTTCTAGAGCAACCCTCCTAAATTCCTGTCAAAAGTTTAAATGCAATTCACGTGGAGTCTAAATGACTGAATGGATTTTTGATGACAATAAAAGCTGTGTGGTTTAATCGTAGCATGATGTATTCTTACCAGAGTTGTGCATCCCAAGTAAAGCTGTTCTTTAGATGAGAAAGTACTGATTCAAGCTCTAAAAAATGCAATATTGAACTTTCAGCAGCAGTCCTTGATCCATCTGTTGTTTACAAAATAATGTTGGAACCTGACTGAAAATGGGTAAAAAAAAAACACACACACACACACACACACACACACACACACACACACACAGTTTGAATGAAATGTTCAAAGGAAAAAAAAGTATTGACCATAGAAAAGTGTGTACAGATATTCTATAGCTAGATATTAAAAAAAAGGTCAAATATGTCTCATAAGGTAAAAGAAAATAAATAAATATAGATAAATAATAGTGGCTGTTGCAGAGAACGGTAAATAGAAGCCATTTGTACTCGTAATGGATCCGACCATGATGTGAAATGGGCAAATGTTTGTTTCTAATCACAAACCAACAGAAAGCCACCTGGAAGCTCTATTTTAGTCAATAAGCACAGCGTGTCAGCCTTTTTATGCTCTCTCATTTTTAATGCTGGAACTCCACTATTATTCAGCAGACTCACCTCTGCCTTCGAATATGCTCTAGCATCTCTGTCTCTTTATGGCTGAATTGCTCTCTTTACATGTTTGTCGTGGTTTGCAGTTAAAGGAGATGGGAGTAAAATGAAATGAACTTATTTTGTTTCATTCTTAGTAAAAATGACTTAATCTTAACTTATATTGCTGATAAAAACATCAGTTTGTCTTCGATGGTTGGATTGTAGGATTCTCTTAAAAACCTGGTACTTTAAGTACCAATGTACCTACTTACGCTAATGTTACTTGGCATTGTTTTTTGCTGAAACTTGGTTTTATTCGTTGTTACAAAGAAAGTTCTTTGTAACAAAGAACTTTGTTACAAAGTTCTAAGGATTGAAGAAAAGGCTTCAATCCTTAGCCTTTCCTTTATAAAGGAACTCCTTTGTCTGAGACGTTTTCCTTCGCACCCAACTCTCTGCATTACTGCCACCTGGTGGTGTCATTAATACATTGGTCTGTCAGTAAATGAGTGGTCTGCTCAGATTTGGTTGTGTTGATATGCATAGTGAAGCAGTCGGTCACAAGGCAGCAGCTGAACACATTTTGGGGATGTTGATGTGAAATGGGAAAAAAGTTTTTCCATTGCAGTTTTGCAAAATACACTAATTTCAATACAGTAGAAAAACTACCTCATCTTAGTGCGGAAACTTTTTATCGAAAAATGTGAGCTTTTTTTTTCAGAATTGATGTGTTTCGATTAAGCAAATTTATCTTCATAATTCCAATTTGTGCAATTATACGGTCAATGGAAACACGGCTATTGTAGTCTGAAGGTTATTTAATTATTAGACACACACTTTTGGAGACAAAATGTGTCGAATAGCAAAACAACGTTCACACTATAATTTACATTCTGTTTTGTTTAATGCCACTCTGGCATACCAGGCTCCAAAAGGGACAAAATCCTGAAGTCATGCTCTGGTGAAACGCCCCCCTCATTCCCCCCATTACCTCCATTGCCATAGATACGCCCTGTTTCCTAGCAGATGTGCTCCATCTGCAAACATTTTTAAATTGGTAATACTAAAACTAATGAAGTCCCAGAGATGCTCTCGCATGTTCAGAGTAATCAAATTAGCAAGTTAAAATTAAAGTACCAATGGCATAATTCTCCAAACGCTTCCTTGGAAAACTGGGACTGCAGAGAGCAACCTTATTAATGGAAGATCTATCTTATTAGGATCTGCTCCCCCCCTCATGACTGGTCATTTAATTAACCTTGTCAAACATATCTGCTGTAATCTCCTATCTAATTTCATCTGTTAATTTAAAACAGTTCCTAACAAGGCCAGGCCCCCAGCCAATCAAATGTCACTTGCACATGCATAAAGGACTTAGTTAATTAGAGCTGTCAGAAAGTGGACAAACACGGATGAAGATGGAGGATGGATTTTCCTTTATTACTTTCCTCCAGAGAGTTCTGTCTGTGGGAATCACCTCCAATTCTCTAAAGAGAAACAAGAAGAAGAGGAGGAGGAGGGAGAGGAGGAGGGAAACTGATGAAGTGAGATAGAGGGAGAGAAAAATATTTAGTTTATTCAGGCTAATCAAATATGACTCTTTCCAGCTTTGTGGCAGCTTCATTTCCTGTTAGACAGGAAATTTCATCGCATTTCCAAGAGTGATGCTGTGGCTCATTTTTAGCTGCTAATATTCCGTCCCTCCGGTGTGATTGTAATGTCAAATTATATTGAATCAGAACAGTGGCTCGTCGAAGTCCTCACATCGTCATAAACACATTAACTCTGGATTTCAAAGGTTTAAAAAAATGTGCAAAAGTTTCCTTAAGTTGGTGAGTTTTGATTTTGAGTTTTACAAAGTAATCAAGAGATTCACTTGTGATCTGGTGAATAAAAGAATCTGCTGAAGAGCTGACACTCAGGTCTCATTTGGGACTGGATCTTCAAAGACGTCGTTTTGACTGGCAAAATCCTTCATGTCCCGTAAACGTTTTCACATTTCATCACTTTATAACCTCAAATCTAAGTATAATTCATTAGCACTGATTGAAACAGGCCGACTCCAGCCAGTAATTAGAAAAACAGTTCTCAAAATTTGAAAAGTGTGTTGTGTTTGTATTCAGCTCTCCTTTAGTCAGATGCTTGGTTTCACTTTGGTTTAAAGTAAACTGTGTCAAAAGAAAAACATTTCAATGAATCAAATGTATGACACTTTCCAGTCTAGGCGTTCTTCTTCCCAGCCTATGCTATGCTAACATTAGCTAATGACCAGCAGAGGAAGTAGGCAATCCATTGGATGTCCAGCCTCTTTAAAGCTAACAAAGTGACTTGTCTCTTCCTCATTTGCCAGAGTCGGTTGCTCAGTTGCCTATTACTAATCAAATCAGTAGCCGGTTCTGAATGGATGTAGTCTCGTGTTTCAAGGACCAAGCTCTCACAGGATGTAAAATATTCTTAATTTTGCTGTGGAAACCATAGCATCATTGAGATTGTGACGCAGCAGAGTCAGAGGCGAGGCACAGATCATCAGCCGTTTTGACGATACATATCATTTGAAAACCCAATAATTTCAATTTGTGGATGCAATGTGACGAAACCTAAATGATTTATAGGTGTGAGTTATTTCGCCAGGCGCTCTAAAACATTGAGTTAATCAAAACACCTTGTGGGTGAAACTGGCTTCACGTCGGCAGCGCGCCGCCAACGGAGAGTTTCTGTCTCAACTTAAAGAAAGAAAGTAGAACTCAAGGAAGAGAAGCGAACGCACAGAATAGCCTCCACACTCAACATCATTAACCTCAGCGGTTATTTACATCAAGCAAGCGCTGAAAACGGGGGTTCGGAAGAGCAGAGGAGACACGTACGCACCTTTCCTAAAAATAGAACGAGTAGAAAACAAGAAGTGTGATAGTTTATTAGAGCCAGGATGCCGTTACAGACTGCAGCCTCCCAGGTTACAGCTGAGCAGCCCACTCACTCACACGTGGATTTGTTACGAATGTCCTGGAAATCTGCATGGCATTAGTATGTGTCTCTGTGTGTGTGTGTGTGTGTGTGTGTGTGTGGCACCATCTGTGTAGCCATTTGCAGCTGTGTACCCTCAGAGCCCAGGACCCAAAACTCAGCTGTTACCAAGACAACCCCTCTCTTCCCTCCCCCCCAACCCTGCCATACCTGGTCCATCTACACACACACACACACACACACACACACACTCTCAGAATCACCTAAAGGTTTGTCGGTGTGTGTGTGTGTGTGTGTGTGTGTGTGTGCTTGTAAGGGAACAGATGGGCTACGGTAGATCCGTTCTGATGAAAACGTTAGCGTACGAGCGTGGAGCAGCTAACAGACGAACAGGAAGTGGATTGACGAGCAGATGGACGGCCTGTGTGTTTCGGGTTTCTTAGTTCGCTCGTTCTCTGCGTGTAAAGTGTGAGAATTAGATTAGTCTCAACAGAAACACTGTGTTTACAAAGCAGAACACATGCTTTTTGCTTTTATACAGTCACTCAAATCAAAGCGAAAGATTATAGAGCGGCGGCAGCATGTTGGAGTAGCGCTGCTACGTTAGCTTTGGTTTGTTCTCTCTTTTTTGGAGACTTTTGTTCATCGTTTTTCTGATTTGATTCTTTGGTTTCTTGGACAGTTTTTCTGTCTAGTTTTAGAAGCTGTGCAGCTGGAAGGATTTTTGCTTTTGCGTTATAACTTTTGGACAGTTCATGTGATGTACAGTTGGGAAAACAAGGTGTTGTTTTTACTGATTAGCATCTCAAAAGCTCAAATAATACCTGAACTATGACCCCAAATTCCAGAGGAGTTGAAAAGGAGGTTGAAGCAGAGAGAAGGAGGAAGTTCAAATAATCTCTTCCATCTTAAAGATTTCCCGCATTCGAACGTTTCTCTGCCCGGTTTTCTAACCAGACAGAGATTTAAAGAGTGGCAAAAGCAAATGAGGTGGATGAGCAGTGCTTGCTAGCATCTGATAGTTATCCAGGACATGTTCCTAAGGCGGATCTTAGTGCTGTTAATTATGCCCATGTGTGTGCCGCTCTCCCCCAACCTTTTTCTCCCGCTTTCTCTCTACTATAAAGCTTTTTCCCATCAACAAAAGCTGTTGTGAAAGCTAGCATTAGAAGCTAGCATTAGTTAGCGTTGTAACCAGTGACAGCGGATAAACAGCGTTGCTGTAACGTTGAGTTGTTTCTTCGCCATTAGCACATTTAGCAGTGCATTCACAGGTTGACTGACATTCCTAAGACCCTCCTCCTGGCTCTGATTGGTTGTTTTTGACCTCAAGCTGTGAATATTTTTTATATAAAAGGTACATACTGCATCTTAAAGTGTTCTGTTTCACACTTTGAATCATTTAAAGTGTCATTTACTTATTATTTGTATAGTGCTTTGCAAATAAAAGCACTATACAAATAAAATGTATTATTATTACTATTAATATGGCATCTATCCAACTGTCAAACAGCAACAATCTTCAGCAGAGGCTTTTATAGATTTATTGCATGACTGACTGCTACTGGAGATCCTTGCTGCCCTCTTTGACGACACTTGGATGATTTGAGTTACAACATTTCATCCCCATTGGGATAATTCAAGTATTTTTTAATTACAGTAAATTAAATAGTACATACACACCCAAAATTGTCTTATTGGTCATTAACTTTATATTCTGGATTTGGCTTTGCGCCTCAGAGACGGCTGCCAAATCCAGTTCCAAGTATAATTGTCGGCATGATATATCCAAATAAAATAATTTTTTAAAACAGTTGCCATTTCCTGCAACCCCAACCTCGTAAATTAATCATCTAAAAGAACAAAAGTCTAAAAGCACCTATACATTAAAACTTATGCACGCTGTGGGCATAGAGAAGTTCTGGTGTGTTTCCGGCCATGTGCAGATCTTGCAGAATGTTTTTAGCTCTGCTGCACAGAGGCAAGATGTAAGTGGAAAGGATCAGTGCATTTGTTAAGTCAGCATCACTGAATGATGCTGCCGCTGCCAGAATTAGACAATGTGCTTATGCATGTCTTGCTCGAGTGTGGCTATAATTATGGAAAGCCAGAAGGTTCCGTGTGGCATCTTGAGATGGTCTTCAGTAGAACGCTGCAGCCACGGAACACGAATTTGAAAACCTGTCATCTTTAATTTGTGAATTCGCTCCAGACGGCAGCACCCACATGCACCCCACCGTCCTTCAAACAAAGTTCCCAGCTGCTTCAGCCATTGTGCCAACACCTAACTTCTAGGGTTTCACTGCAGCTATCTATATCTTTATACACTAACATATTTGTCTTTCTCCAGCAAATAGAATCCAGATTTATTCCTGTTTGTTCAGCAGCAGATTGAGTCTGAATGGATTTCTTCAGCCACATATCATGGTTGCCCCAAACTTCTTGTATCTAGAGAGCTGGTGACCTCCTTAAACAGGACCTATTAATTTATATTTTACACATTTTTGTTCTTCTATTTGAGTTTCTATGGCTTCTAAAAACAACCCAAAAGCTTAAAGGAGCAGTATTATGCAAAATTGACTTATTTTTTAGCCTTACATCATGTTGTAATGTTATCCCCTGATCAAAAACATACCTGGAGAGTTTCTTAGATTCTTTCATGCATGTTTGATAAATCCTTCAGTCTCCTGTGGCAACCAATCAGCTGTGCAAAATGCCTGGGTGGACCTAGCCCCGCCTTCGAGGCGCAGCTGCACCTCTGAGCTGCAGCTTCCAAGCTTCTGAGGTTCTGCCTCACAGAGCAGCCCTCCCTCATAACGTCTCCACTCAGCTCCTTCAGACTAGCCAACAGCAATTAGCAAACACCTGATGGAACTCAGTAGAGGAGTTATACTCTGTTGTAAAAGCATGTTGTCACGGTTACACATAACTTTCTGAAAGTAGAAAAGTAAGAACAAAACTCCATCCAGCTGCACGGTTTCTAAAACTGGAGGGGATAACAGCCCTCAACTAAGAAAAGTTATGAACAAAAAAAAAACAAAAAACAAATCAGAATGAAGCTGTATTGAGAGGAGCAGCTGTTGAACATGAGTCTGGTGGATTCAGGGTGATAAAGTGGGTAGCATGGCAATCACAACCTCAGCTATTCTAGTCTAAGAAGAAATGATTGTCCTGTCAGTGGCGGCAGAATCTCTGTCGCCACTCTGTAACCTCTCATGTCCTTCAGATTGAGGCCATTTCTGATTCTGACTGCAGAGCCAGCAGCAGTTTGTAGACCAGCGTCTGAAGCGGAACCTTTCTACAGAGCTGAAGCCGTTTCTCCGTGTCGGTCCAGAGCAACGCACACCGCACCGTTGGACGTGGCGGCCCCAGCCGGTCTGTGCTGACTGAGACACTCATTTATCTCATTCTACGACACATGATTTCCCCTTAATACATTTACATTTCTTGTGTTCATTTTGGAAATATTTCCTTTATGTAAAAGGACCCTTAGATTTTTGACAAAAATGCAGGAATAATCAATAATTAAATTGTAATCTGATATATCATAGAGAATTGGTTACTACACGGATCCAATCAAAATAATCCACATTTTTTTCCCAACAGCCCATATATTCTATTAATCCAGATGGTATTAAAAATGTTAGTAATTATTTATTCCTTTATGTTTGGTAAAAATAGACAAAAAATGTCTCATTGTGAAATAAAATGAGTTTATTGTACTTTTCTACTAAAACATAAATGATCTTATTACGTAGAGATAACTAAGGATATTGTAGCTTTGTAAGTTTAGCTTAACATAAGAATTTTATACATCTAGGAAGACATTTTTGTAGGCTAGTCATTTTTAGTAAAAACTGCCATTTTTTTTAGTTTAGAAATGTCCTTGTTTTTTCCTAAGTTAATCTCCATGTTTCTTAGTTTTTCAGTGGAAATTTACTCCTTTTTTTATTTCGACAATTGCACACAATATGCTGTCGTAATATTGTGTGGTATCAGAGTAAGAGAGGTTAAAAAAATAAAGATTTCTCTTTTTCTAATTTTTAACTCACAAAACTGATTGAAAGCCAGGTGTCGTTGCTCTTTCACGTCACGATTATACTTTATATCGTGTTGCTCTGTCGTGTAAATCCCCCACGTGGCGCTAGCCGCTGTTTCAGCATGCCGACATTTATCGTCTTTATTTATCCGCCTGACCGCTCGTTTCTCAGTGAGCGCTTTCTCCTCGGTTCTTTTATTTTATCTGCCTTTAAAGCAGCCACTCCAGCGCCGCTTCATCTGCTGAGGCGAGCAGGACGACGGCGACGGTTAAATCACCTTCAGAGCGCTTTCCTTTTTATTATTATTCAGTGAGCTAATTGAAAATTAACCAATCTTTACTGAAACACATCGCCTCCCCTGACACCTTTTTATTTCCCAGCAAAACGAACAGTTCAATTGAGTGATTTTTATTTAACATCAGTCTTAAGTGGGCCAAGGCATAATGGAGGAGATGGATGACAACTGGCAGATAAGAACGGCCGACTGTTCTGTAGGTTTCCATCTACAGATTCTTTACTTAACAGTAAAGTGTTTCTGTTTAGAGTGAATTTAAATGTTAACATGTTCTGTTGCTTTCATTTAGCGTCATTTTTTACATTTCATACGTGTTACTTACAGAACCTTTGGGCATTTTTGTTAAACTTCGGTTTAAACAAAAACTTTAGGTTAACTGGATTCTAAATTATCCCTTAGGTATGTGTGTGTGTGTGTGTGTGTGTGTGTGTGTGTGTGTGTGTGTGTGTGTGGTTGCTTGTTTCCTTATGACAACTTGCTCAGGGCGTACCCAACCTATTGGCCAATGAGGGCTGGGGATGGGCAAGTAAAGACGATGGACGAATGGTGTTATTTAAACTGGTTGATATGAAACATAAGTGTGACAAAAAACAAGAAAAAAGAAGAAGAAATCCATAGAGCGGTAAATACCTTTTCGCAGCACTGCATTGTCGGTGAGGAACTCAGGTGCTTCACAGATTTCTCAGAGTCAGACGTGTCTGCAGGTAAAACCTGGCAAATCAGTGAGGGACAAAGGAAAACAAGGTGCCAAAGAGAAGACAAAGGAGGTGTGGACAGCAAGTAATTGGAAAGAGAATACGTCCTGACACAACAAGGAAAACTGGCAGGAATACACGGAGAGATGAGAGAGAATCTACTCCGGTAAAACGCAGCCAGAGAACAGGAAAACCCTGAAGACTGACAAGTGAAACACGCTAATGATGCGAATAGCTGCTGCAAGAATTACAAAGGGACAAGCCGAGACGACCAGCTCCACGTTTTTATGAATTTACAACCATCCCATATCACTTCTCTCACTTTTCATTTCACTTGATATATCACGAAGCCGCTCCTTCAGGATTATTTTTATTTTTTTTTTTCATATTTTTTGGATCTTATCCGGGCAAGATTCAAATCGCATGAATATAAATTAACTGCTGTTGCTAGGAGGCTGGTTTGAATTTTATCCCTTGGTGACAAATCGCAACATTTGTGGGTTCTTAGCAGAAACTCTGCAGAAGATAAGTTGAGGAATTACCCTGAAAGCATACGCCGGCACAAACAAAACATCTGGGAAGTGTCTGCATGAAATACTGTGGTTCTGAATGTCTTTATTAAAACTTTATGTAGATATTATCAAGTGAAATGAAGCAATAGATGCTGAACCGAAACTATACTGAACTGAACTCCAAACGAAAGTTTGTTACAACAGCTTGTAAGTAAACTTTCATGTATTCGAATACACAACAGATAAACTGTCTGGGGTTTTCCATCTGCTTTAGGGTCATGTTGATGAGCTGAATTCTCACATCTGGATCAATGAGTGAGGAGCAGGAAGAGAGACTCCATCAGGACAGAGAAGAGCCGGAGAATTTTCTACAATGACACAAGGAAAACTGGCAGGAATGTTCATGGAAAACCTAATGACGTAATGTTCAGTTCACATGAACCTTCCCTTATCAGTGTTTATTATTCAGTTTACACAAATCCAATTTGTAACATTTAATTAATACACTCTGATATAAAACATTTTATTTTCTCCTAAAACCTTTTTTGAGATGAGAAATATTAACAGAAATGAACTGACATCACAAAAATGTCATCAGTTTAGTCAGACGATCGAATTTCTCTAAATCAAATTAGAATAAAAACCTGATGGAGATAAATGAACATCATTTTTTAATTCAGCGGAGCAAAATAGTCCTAATTCAGTTGACAAAACAGACAACTTCCAAAAAATATTTTTGTAATCCAGTGTTATCAGTCTCTCACACAGCGGTTGAGGAATGTTGACCAAATGTTGACTTCAGCGTTGCTTTAGTTCGTTGATCTTTGGGTGCGTTTGTTTCTGTAAGCTCACCCCTGGTGAGGTGTTAGCATTGGTGAGGGGTTAGCATTGGTGAGGGGTTAGCATTGGTGAGGTGTTAGCATTCCCTAACCCCTCACCACATCGTTTCAGCCAACTTGACATCTGGACATTTGGGAGCATGTTGAGTCTTGTGAATTGCTGTGATGTTTGGATGAATTGTGCTGTTCTAAGAACTTTAAAAAAAACAAATTTCAGCTGCCTGACAGATGGCCTCTCACTTAGCTTGGTGTACAGCTCATGGTAAACCTAATGACGGAACAATGCCTGTTCTTCTGTAAGTTGCTTCTGTCCTACTCTGTTGTGCTGATAATGCTGAGTTTGGTTGTAGCTTGTCATGTCATGGTTCTGTGCATTGTGGACAAATAATGTTATTTTAGACTTATCTGTCCAAAAGATATCACCACAGAAATAATGTTACAGGTGTCATTCAGTCGGGTGCAACTTTGTCTTAAACCCGAGTTTTGCATTTCCAGAGAGAAGAGGCTCATGGTCCGTCCATCTTGATACAGACAGATGTCAAAAACAAAACCACTGCAGTCTTTAGCTGGTTCCCCAAACTCTGTCACCTTTTAGAAAGTGCAATGAGAGCTGAAGTAGTTCACCCAATGTACTGACAAGTTACATACATTTTTTTGTATTTGAAATACTGCAAGTTTTGTTACTATTAGTACTGTTAGTTTTGTTTTTTTTTGTTTTGTTAGGTTTTCTTTCTTTTTACAAGCAGACAGACATAGATGTCAGCGTCTGATAACCCGTTGTTCCTCGTGCTTCAGTAGCAACGCTTAAAAGTGAGCCAAGGGCAAACCAGAGTCTGGACTAATGCATGTATTCTGCTGCGTCTACGCGTCCGGTGTATCGAGAAGCTACACTAACAAGTACAGACAAGCCTGTCGGAGTGAAGACGGGAAAAAACTATTGGATTTGACACAACAGTCGCCTGATTTTTTTGTTGTTGTTGTTGTTTGCAAACTCTCTCAAGATCGAGTAAGACTTCTTTCTTTGTGATTCACACCGTCTCGGTGTAATCACACTCGGCTGCAGTGTGAAACGGCGATGAACCTAATTGAGAAAATTCCCATCAGCCATTGGTGTAAGGTCTTTACTTTCAAGTAGTGACAACAACGCAATCATTTTTTTTTTCAACAGCGTATGAACCCCTGCTGCTGCTGCCACACACAGGAAAAAATAAAACGAGAAACACACACACACACACACAATCTGAAGCCTGACGCGGCCTATTTGCAGGACACACACACACACACAGTCTCAGTGTGTGTGCACCAACCAGCACACACCCTCATTCCACAGGAAGGCAAACAAAGTTGATGATTTTAATCACCATAACATGCTGAGAACACAAACACACCCTCAGGGTGCTAATCAATTACTGCAGCGCTCGCATTCACACACGTCCTTACGCACAAAAACACACTCGTGCAATCAAGCCAAACCAATTTCCCCCCCAATGCTGTTTTTTATGGCCATTTCTGAATTACGTGTGCGTGGAACAGGAAGCTGCACGCCTCGGTCAGAGAGGAAATATTTGTCACCATCAAGAGAGACCACACACACACATATACACACACACACACACACACACACACACGTGCGTACACATGCAGAGATTTGACGACCACTTCTTCTCTTAGTTAAGAATTAGCATTTTCAGATTGACGTGCGTCAAAGTGTCCCATCGTCTCTCCCCCAGGTCCATCAATCAAAGTTAAGGATTGTCACCACACCTGAAGCAATCATCAGGCATTTCCATATCAGGCCCTCCGTGCGTGCTTGGCGTCTGCGGAAATCTTTTTAATGGCTGTTTCGGCATGACATTTGAAAACTTGACGTTTTTAAGGCGGTATGCGCAGATTGTGTTTAGCCCAAACAAAGACGTTAAAAGTCAACCTGTAGCAACTTCTCAGCAATATTTAGGCATCAGTGCTCACCTTTGTATTGGTGAGCACTATTTACTTTTTAACCACATTTGCTTGTTGCTTCCATGGAAGGTGAAGTCCTCTTTCTATCTTTTCATTGAATTTTCATTTTCAAGCTCTTAACTTGGACCAAAATTCATTTTTTGCTGTTTTCATTTGTCCCTTCGGGTCTCATCCGCTTCTAAAAACTTTAAGAAAGGAGACCACTCAGCCATTTCTTGGCAATAAGTTCATCTTTTTTGGTGACTGGAAAATGAGCTGTTTCAAAAAGTTCACAATTATTGAGTGACACTGCACCGTTACCTAGCAACCTCAGACAAACCCTTCCAACCCAAACAGAGCTTTAGCATGTTTGGTCATCTGGCTTTACCACTGTATGTGTTGTGTAACGGCTGCTGGAAAAGACAAGTGTTTTGTTGTCAACTTACTATCCAGAAACCACTTGCTGCATTGTTGTTGGTTGTGCAGGAGGCTCCACTTCTGCTTTTCAAATATGTTCAGTTTTGTAATTATGCACCTGTTTTCAGCCATTTTCACATGAAATTGTAAACATTGAGCTGGGGGGCGTGGCCAGCAGCAGATTATTTGGATCTAAAGAGACAAGATGAGACAGTAAAATGGATCATTCTGAAAGGAGCTCAAAATAGGCAGAACAGAGCAGATTTAAATCTCATTGTCTAAGAATGATGTTGTGCAAAAAACTTTGATCAGGATGTTTTCTGTAGCCCATACCTACCCTACCCTGTTCAAGAAAGCACAATAGGTTTTATCAGTGCCTTCATGGGAGGTAAAGTTCATTTTTCAATCTTTTCATTGAACTTTTTCTCTTAATTTAGGCTCTGAATCAAATTTATGGATGTTTTAGAAAGCTCAAACCTGACCTGACCTGAAACGTCATGACAGTGGACGTCTGAAGCAGTTCTGGATTCACATGATTCTTTTGTAGCATGTAATGCCACAAACAGACGGCCTCAGCGGTTTGGTTCTTGACTGTGCGGATAGAGCTGTCATTATGATAATACCGAGGTCTATCATACTTATCTGCTAATTGACTGCCTAACGAGGTGGCGTCCATTAGAATGCTCATTAATACCTCATCATCACCACTGATAGCTGTAATAACAGCATGTTGGGGATTTCAAGGTCTTACGTGATTGTGTGTGCATTTGTGTTAGGAGAACAAGTATGGGATGTGACCATATGTTTGCATTATTATGAATGCAATTGTATTTTACTTTGAATTATTATTATTATTATTTTTTAGTTCTTGGGATATTGGTATTGCATGGCTTAACGGTAGCATCCCAACTGCTTGTATGTGCAGGTCCAAGATACTTTTGGGAAACTTTTGACCAAATTTAAAAGGAAAAGTAAATATGGCACCATCAATGCTGTGGTTTTCAGTAGCTGTGTTTCCTGTACAACTGTGCACAAAACTTTAATATTTTTGGATGCATCTATTCAAACAAAAACCTTCACAGGAATTTGTTTTTATTCTTTCCACATCACAGATGCTGATTGAAGCATGTCAGGGTGCAGGAAGATGGGAGGTTTTGTCAAAAATTTCTAGCTGACTAGTTGAAAGCCTATAATTAAGTAACTGTATCAGTTAAATAAAGTTGTTTTTGTTTAGTTTTCTCTTGGAGATGGGACACGTAGTCCTCCATCTCTGACTTCTCTACTCTATGTGAAGAATTTAGAGACTTTTCTGGGTAAATCATTACTTTTCCCTGCAGCGAAGAGTCTTGCCATCGTCAAGTTTCTGTCAAATTACAGCCAGAGTTCTAGTCACGATTCAGTCAGAAATTTCAGATGCAAAATGTGTGTGTGTGTTTTTTTAATGGTGGTTGCTGACAGGTCTGTGTTGTATGGTGCAGGTATGCCCCTGAGTCTGGACTGCAGGGCCTTTTTCGGCTACAGCGGAGAAAACAGGAGACCCATCATCTACTGGAAGAAAGGAGAGAAGTATGTGGAGGAGCTGGCAGGACACATCAAAGAAAGTGAAATCATGTAAGTACAACGGCGTTCACAGAACATTTCACCACATTACCACGACAACACGATGGAGGATAAAGCCAGGCGGTTTAACTTTAGAGTGCACAGGTGTGTGTGTGTGTGTGTGTGTGTGTGTTTTTGACCAATTTCCCAATGACTCTGCTGAATCTTCACCGCTCACACCGTCAGCACCTAATTTTCTTGTGATTTATGACTCGCCAAGCTTTCTCCGACAGGATCCTTCTCAACTCGCCTGAAAAATTATGAATCCTAATAATAAAGTTTAATTGAATTCATTTTCTTCCCTGTTGGGACCAATTACATCGGACTCTACTGGGAAAAGACTGGGTGTCTGCAGGGCATCAAACATCATTAGAACAATCTGCCAGATCGCTATGGTAACCGCTGGAATATTTACAATGTCACACACTTTCTCTCTTACACACACACACACACACACACACTGAGTTTAACAAAAGAGAGGATGTCTGTGTCCCCTGAAACACCTGACCTTGGCCAGGCTAACTCACTCTTGTGCAAAGTCTGAAGTTGTTTCTTTTCAACTTTCTGTAAAAAAGAAAAAGAGGAAGAGGAAAGAGAGTGTTGAGAAAACCATGGCTCCAACCCAAAGCCTGGGTAAGATTTGCTATAATCCATTAAACATTTAAAGATGAATGTAAGGCTAAGTCCCAACTCTTCGGTTCTAGAGTTATGGATAATGGGTGGAAAAAATGGCTTTTTTCAAAAGTAACAAACTTCCTTCCTTCAGTAGAACTTTGTAAACTCTGATACGTTCGCGCTGTTTAGAACTGCAGTGCAGCAGAAACGACGCAAACAGCTCAACCACTGGACTTGATTTTCAGCAGAATCCCCTTCATGTCCTCATGTTTAGATCTGAGTCACATTAGTTTTCTCAGTATGAAAGTGTAACAGCAGCTTTAGAAGCCATTTCATGGTCTTCCTCACTGTAAAAATAGGGTGTCCATTTGTGCTAGTCTTTGGGATAAACTTACTAAAACATTTTGTGAAATACTATTTTATTGATTAGGGCTAAAAGATATCCAAATCAACCTGGTCCTACTTGGAATAAGTAATCAATCCTCTTGAATCCTCTTAAATTATAAATTAGCTTTATAATTTAAGCTAATTATTAGCTTAAATTATAAATTATAAACTATAAATTATCCATATTTATAGGAATTATCCATATTTATTATCCATATTTATAGGAAAGAGTGTCACTATCCATACTGTGGCCTGATTCCTGCCAGACTTTAAGAATCATGAAAGATCTCAAAACGCCACACATCATCTCCCAACAGAAATTCAAAAACACATGAGAAACAAAGTTGTCCCAAAGCCAAGGCTTTAGGACAACGTCAAGCTAAAGTTACGTTTGCCATCTGCAAATGGAGAAAACATGGACCAGTTGTAGAGCTTCCCAGGAGTGGCCATCTCACCAAAGTTACTCCACCTCATTTCTTTCAGAAAGTCCTCAGAGAACATAGAACCAAATCTAAAGCACTGCAGGCCTCACTCGCCTCAGTGAAGTTCACCGTTCATTGATTTACCCGAAGGAATTCATCTCAGAGTTCAAAAGGTGAGAAGCACAACATCAAAGAATATCCATCAGTATATGACCATAAGCACTAGAGCTCTTAGGAAGTCATGACTTTTTCAAACGCTGTCAGGTTAGTTTAGCTTTTTTTTCTCACACTTGGTTAGATTTGTTTTTTAAAGAGGCAGTGTTATGTATTTTCTAGCCACTTAGAGACATTTTATAGCCCAATCAAGTAACTATGTTCCTTCAGTTGCCATAAAAAAAACTATAAATATCAAATATAACTTCAAAGAAATTTGACTTTGCCTTGAAATTGGGCCTCTGTCTCTTTAAGAAGCTCCT
>NW_006801052.1:25717-26285 GCF_000485575.1 Poecilia formosa | reverse complement strand
TCAGAGGGGACAGGGCTCCTCTGCCAGGGGCCCCATATGGACCGTCAGAGGGGCCCCTTCACTGTCCACTTTTAAAACCCATCGGTTTTACTCGGCTTTCAACTCCAGCAGGATCCAGATTTAAATTTTTTGTTTTTAAACTGAAAGTTTTTATTTGATGTTTTTTATTATGTTGTGTTTTGATCTTTGGATCAGCTGAGGTTGTTTTAAAATGTTTATGAATAAAGTTGGTTTGGTGAGTTGAAGAAATGTTTCCTCTGATCCGACCAAACTTTGATGTTTCTGCATTCAAGAGCCACAGTGACCCGGTTCTGACCCGGTTCTGACCCGGTTCTGACTCGGTCCTGGCCCGGCTCCACTGTGGTCAGAACAGCAGTGACCAGGTGAGTGAAGTGGGCGGAGCTTACCTGCCCAGGCCTTTGATCCCAGACGAGCCACGGGTCAGACACTGCAGCCGGAGCCGCTCCACCGGGTCAGAACATCCCGACAGCTGCTGCCGGGCCTTCTGGGCCATCGCTCGGTCGTGTCTGGACGTTCCTGCCATGACTGACAGCCACATACAGAGGGT
>NW_006801052.1:12403-25067 GCF_000485575.1 Poecilia formosa | reverse complement strand
CTGGTTCTGGTACCAGTGGGTCGGTTCTGGTTCTGGTACCAGAGGGTCGGATCTGGTACCAGAGGGTCGGTTCTGGTACCAGTGGGTCGGTTCTGGTTCTGGTACCAGAGGGTCGGATCTGGTACCAGTGGGTCGGTTCTGGTTCTGGTTCTGGTTCTGGTTCTGTCAGAATGAAATTTTGTCTTTTTATTTTTTTCAATCAAGAAACAATAAATAATTTGTTTATTTATTTTTTTTTACTTTTAAACAACAAATTTCTCCTTTTTATGACTGAATATGTAAATAGTTAATAAAGTATCAATAATAATATCAGTATCATTGATGAAGTATCAGGTCAGAACCTGGATCTCCTCCAGAACCATCAGAACTGGGATCAGAAATGTTCGGATTATTAAAAGTTTCTGTTTATCTGCTGGGCGGACAAACGGCGCCACCTGCTGGTCAGAAGGAGGAACTGACCTCAGTGTTCCGTGCTTTTATTGTGAAGGTCTGCTCCAGGTGTGGAGGCCTGAAACTCTGATGTTTATCTCTGGAACAGGAAGCAGCAGCCGCCGCTGCGCGCGCAGCGACACAAACAAACAACCAATGAACCAATCAGCGGCTCGGACTCACCAGTTTCTCCTCCAATTCTCCCAGTTCAACCAGTTTGTTCTCAGCTCCGACGTTGCTCTGCTCTAAACAATCCGTCGTTACCATGGAGACCTGTTGCTCTGGGCTCTGATTGGCTGCTCTGTCTATAGCGGTGACGTCATGTTTATCAGGAAACAGAAGAGCCAATAAAAACCCTGAAACGCTCAGTAGCGGTGACGTCACTGTTTATTTCAGTTCTGAGTTTTTGGAATATTATTCAGTCCAGAACCGGAACCGGAACCGGGCAGCAGCACAGGTGATGAGGACAGACCGAACCTTTCTGGATCAGCTCGGTCCAGACAGAAACATTCACACATTTCTATGATTTATTATGTGGCAACATCACATGAATCTCAGTTTTCGGACCCAATTACTAAGTTACTCAACAAAAACAACATGGAATCTGACAGGTTCGGTTTCGGTCCGGATTCCTTTTGCTTCTGTGTGATGGAGTAACAGCTGATTCTGATTTATTAAATCAAATAAAACTTTTAACTTGTTGCTTCAGAAGATAAACCCAGGGCGGCAGCTGCATTTTATTCAGGTGGACGCGACACGTAAAGCGGCCGAAGAAGAAGAAGGAGCCACGAAACGTTACTCAGGTGGATGATGCACAACATACTGGGCCCGGTGCCGCTCTGGGCCCGGTGCCGCTCTGGGCCCGGTATATTTACAACATTATATGTTCATTAATATCCACTATTTTAATCAAATCAAGTGAAGTTTATTGTATAGCACATTTCAGCAACAAGGCAGTTCAATCAATCAATCAATCAATCAATCAATCAATCAATCAGCAAACACAGGGACTGTAACATTAGGCTTTGTTCATGGAGTTCATCCCACCCAGGATACCAGATGTCAGATCTGCTCTCAGAGACACGATGGAGGCTCAGCTGGTTATTGGTTCTGATGGAGAACCTGAAACTGGTTCTGCTCTCTGATTATCAGCTGAACCATTTTATCTTTATTGAAGAATAATGATGACGACAATCAAGACTCATTTTAGGTCACCTTTTATTTCTCTTCATGCAGTAGATGAACAATGAGTGACTTAGACTGGATAGATTAACATGGTCGTTGTAGCTAATCTGGAATTCTGCTCTTAAACATTAAATGAACAAAAGAAATATCCATAAAACATAATTTACTGGCTAGCTTACTAACAATTAGCCCAAGTCATTAAATTACAATGTTTCCAGCACCAGACAAAACTTGGGCAACTAACTGGTCAAGAACCAGTTTGGGGTCAAAGACCAAACTGGTTTCAAGCAGTGACACCAGTCACTAGTCCAGCCATTCCTGCTCACCAGTAGGTGGCGCCTCAGAAACACACATATATATATATAAACCCATAGAACTGGAACTAACAGAATATTATCTCACACCAAATGCTGCTAAACGTAAGAATGCAGCTCATCCCTCACAACCGTCAGATTCTGTTTCTTCGTCTTTTCATTGGACCCAACATGTTCACTTCCTGTTTTTGTGGACCAGGAATGAGACGCCATGTACCTCAGCCCTGATCTCACCTGATCTCCATCATGTCTTCTTCTTATCTCCTCCAGTTTCTGGACTTTCCATACATCTTTCTTCTCCTTTATCTGGCCAATCAGGAAGTCCAAGTGGACAAAAGTGGACAGAGACTGGTCTCTGAGGACGATCTGCTCCAGTTTCATGGTAATACGCATCATCAGTCAGCTGGGACTTCTCTGCTAACAGTTTTTCTTTTTCCTTCTCCAGATTTTGCAGCAGATTTCTCTTCTTCATCCATCCTCCTTGGCTGAACTCATATCTCCTCTTCACATCTTCCAGGATCTTCTGGACTCTCCTGGTTCTGGACTGGTACACCCACTCTCGTTTCACATGAGCTGAAGAATGACAGTAACAGACAGAGCAGTGGCCATTTCTCTTGACCTCACAGGTGGCAGGATACCAGGTGACGGTGCAGGGACAGTGGCAGGTTTTGTCACAGTGACAGCAGGAGACCGCTCCGTTATAAAACACCAGCCCCCACATCCCTCCATCCAGATGCCGCCTTTCATTGTATTCCTCATCAACTTCTACAGTGAAGCTTTGGCTCCTCCTCATCTCCTCTTCATGGCTCCTCACAGCTTCCTCAGTCTGCCTGATTTCGGTCTGCTTCAGCTCCATCAGCTGTATCTTCTCCTTCAGGTTCTGGGTGCAGGCTGTCAGTCTGATCCGGTCACCCAGAACCTCCACAGTTGTTGCCAGGTTTTGAGGTTTGGATGTGGTGAGGTACTGAGTCAGATGGTCCATCTGTCTGTAGGAGAAACCCCAGGAATACCTCAGAGCTGCTGCTCTCTCTGCTGGTTCCCTCTGTAAGGTTTGTTTAGCATCCAGCAGGAAGTGGACGGGCCGGTTCTTCCCGTCTTTGGCACATCTGATACCTGCAGCCTGCAGGGTCTGGAGGACATGTTCTGGTGTTTTTAGATCAGAGCTACAATGTGTTTCTCCATGTTTTACCAAACAGAGACATCACTGAATCATAGATGTACATCAGTCGGTCACTCAGTCGGTTATCGCTGGCCTTCACCACCAGACCCACCGCATGGATCTGGATCCATCAGACTGGAAACAGCTCCAACAGTCTTCCTCTGATAGTAACATCCCATGAAATCCCTCTGCTGTTTCCAAACCCCGGAGTATCGATGACGGTCAGAGAGAACGGCAGAGTCTGACCATCAAAGACCTGATAAACGGTCACATCTGATGTCTGACTTTCTGTCTGACTCTCCTCCTCCTCTACAATCTGAAACCAGACTTCATCCTCAAACTTCACTCCCATGCTGTAGTTGACCAGAGTAGATTTTCCTGCTCCTGTTTCTCCAACCAGTAAAACGGTTTCATTTGGTTTCTTCAAATCTTTCTGACCAACACTGACTCTGGTCAGAGTCCCGATCTTCTCCTTCTTCGTTCTCATCTGGTAAACAGCAGGAGGTCCTGGATGGACTGGAAAACTGTCTGAGGTTAAATCTTCATAATCTGATGTGATGCATTTCATCCTGCAGAGAATGAGAACAGTTCAGTTTAATGCTAAAACAAAGATTTCCTTTTTATAATTCAAAGACTGGAACTAACAGAATATTATCAGAATATTGGTGGTTATTATAAATAATAACAGATGACCATCTTCTCATCTGGTTAAACTGAAGGTCTTTAATATGTAATTTATGCCTGAGACCGACCCGGACTGGGCCCAGTGTTGAAATATGAAGCAGTAATTTGTTCAGTGGTTAATGGAGAGGCTGTTATGCTGCCATCTGCTGTGTCTTCTGAGTACTGCAGTTGTGTTGTACCGTTTTGAGAAATAAGAAATAAATGAACGCACGATGAAACGCCTGTTTTCTTTCAGGTTATGGGCCCAGAGCGCTAAAAAGTTCTGTAAGTGAAGTTTTTGAGTCAGATAAACAGAATTGTGGGATTCACAATGGATAATAAGATGTTTATCGACAAGCTGAGCGGAGCAGAGAACTGGGCAACGTGGAAGTTTCAGAGGGAGCATTTACTAAAAGAGAGAAGGAGCATTTTCCATGTTAATGCTAAATGCTAGTACAACCCAGTTGTATTTAATAACAAGCTGCCAAACTCCAAAAGAGGCTTGGGACATGCTAAAAGGACATTTTGAGAGAGAGACTTTAGCAAATAAACTGTTCTTGAAGAAGAAATATTCCAGATGTGAAATGAAAGAGAAGGACAGATTAACTGACAATTTAAAACGAATGAAGGAACTGACTGATCAGCTAAGAGCAGCAGGTGCTGTAATTGAATAGGAGGATCAGATTGTAACACTCCTGGATAGTTTACCACCAAGCTATGCTACAATAGTTACTGCTCTCGAAACGAATAAGGACAATTTGACATTGCAGTTTGTTCAGCAAGCATTAATCAATGAAGAGCAAAAAAGAGTCAGTGTTAATGATGACTACAGTGCTGCTACATCAGCTGGTGCATCAGCCATGTCAACACAAGTTCACAGAGAAATGCAGGACCATTCAAAAGTAGTGGGAGCTGAAGGACAGAGTTCATGGAGATGTTACAAGTGTGGCAAAGAAGGACACATAAAGCGTAACTGTCCAAAAATCAAATCAAAAATCACAAAGCCAAAAATGTAGTATGTGAAAATGAAGATGACGCCTCTGAGAGTGGCTTTGTTGCAGAAAATTCAAATCTAAGTGAAGGACCAGGACAAGTCGAGTGGTTGATTGATTCTGGAGCATCAAAACTTATGACCTGTGACAAAGAAGTTTGTCAAAACTACCAGCAGTTTTCAAAAACACAATCTGTAAAACTGGGTGATGGCAGGGTGGTGGAAGCTCAAGGATTTGGCATTGTGAAATTGAACATGACCTTGAAAATAAGTGATGCTAAACCTGCCACAATGTATGATGTGTTATATGTTCCAAGGTTCCCTGGAAATCTTTTTTCAGTGGGAGCCGCTACAAGAAAAGGAAACACAGTGCAGTTCAAAAAATCTTGGTGCTACATGCGTGGCAAGGATGGAACTCTTCAAGGAATGGGAACACAAAGATCAACAGACTGTACCAGTTAAAGGATCTTCACCTGTATGTCATAGTGCATCAATAACAGCTAATCTGTGGCATCAGCGCTTAGGTCACACCACCAAACTAAAGGAACTAGAAGATCTGGTGAATGGAGTGAAATTCTCTGCAGACAAAGAACTTCCTTTCTGTGAAGCCTGTGTGGAAGGCAAGCTCACAAGACAGCCATGTGTGGCAGTGGGAGAAATCCTTTCCAAATGTAAGCTGCAACTGGTCCATAGTGATGTCTGTGGATCCATACAGACTGAATCCATAGGTGGGTCAAAATACTTTGTAACCTTCACTGATGACCAGGGTTTCCCCCAGAAAACCTGCTCAGATCGAGGCGCCGAGGCGGTCCACCGTGTTTTTGTATTAAAAGATGTTAAGGTGACAGGATGTTTTAAAATATCACTCAGTAATTATACGTTATGGGAAAACATCACCAGTGAAACACTACTTAAACCCACAACTAGTCTTAAAAACAACAAATCAGAATATACAATTAAAATGAATATCAATTATTTGCACTTCTGTTTAATCCAAATTAAGTCGGCGGCTCCATCAGGCCCCCCAGGGCTTCAGGGGCCATAAGTGCTGATACGTTAACAGAAATCACAGATACATGATTGTTGAGATGATCAATGCTGTTAAACTTGATTCAATTTCAGCATAAATTAAAATATTTTAAATTGTTTAACATTTATATGTAAGATTTTAAGAAGCTGGCAAGTTTACTTTGTAAAAGTTCAAAGAACAATATTCATAGTTAGATTGTTTTGTTACCATAGCAACAATCTGATGCTGTGAGCTTAATCTTTAAGTTTGAGCTGTTTGTTCACAAATACAATTTAGTAAACTGCCGTTATAATTTATTGCTCTTTAGGTTGGCCAGTTAAACTAGTCCCCCTCTCTCAGATTAACACAGACAAGACCAAATGAAAATCACCTCAATACTGATTAATATAAGACTGATTAATGATACAAAGCAATAATAAGTAAATATGTAATGTATAAATTATAACACAAAAATCCAAATCATTTCTTGTTTCTGATAAATCCACTGACATTTTATCCTTTTAAACATTAAATAAAGTCTCATTTCCACAAACTTTCCATCTTCATCTCATGTTCAGTGTTTCATTTCTTATCAGGTATTTTTGTTGGAATTGAACTTTTATCCAAACTGAATGATTTAAACTTTTAAACAAAGCAAAAGTTTAAATCACTTTCGCAGCTTTATTGTTTCCCAACTGATGAAAATGTAATTTTATGTCATTTACATCCAGAAATGAACTCAAAAAATTCTTTGAAACATTTTCTGATTCCTTAGAGGAAACTAGTGGTCCAGTAACAGCGACGCGTCGGCGCATGCGTCCAGCCCACAGACCAAAACGTGTCGGTTTCAGCAAGTCACCTGACCGAAGTGACATTAAAGCTCCAAACTGTGTTTCTAAGGAAGCCAATCTGCCAAACGGATTCTTGATCTTTTGCAGCATCACCTATGGAGCAGCTTCAGAGGAAAGGTTTCCTCAGTGTGGGAACATTTTGATCTCATATTGGAAAATAAATTAGTTTTCATTTCGTTGTTTCATCCGGTTCTTGTCAGTTTCTACTTGATCTGAATCCAAATTCAGCTGAAACTCTTATTTTACTTTCATATCATGTTCTGCAGGTTAAGTGTCGCATATGTTTGACTAAACTGTCTTATTGAAATAAATCCACCTTTTAATGTTGAGGCATCATGAGAATGAAGTCCCAGATAAACTCACATATGCAGCCATTCTACAAATTACTGTTGCTTTTTATACATTATTTCATATAAATGTTTAATTCATTTTTTTCTTCAGCAGAAGTTGTGTCCAAAGAGTGTAACAAACTAAATTTCAAAATGTTGGAAAAACTTTTTTTTTTTAATGAAAATTTGTGGGGGGGAAACCCCCCAGTCCACCAGGATCCTCATTCCAAACACGTTCCGGTTTTCACTTTATGGTTCATGTTCACATTATTCATTGACTGTATCTGAGAATATCAAGTATATTTTAAATTTAACTGAATATATGACATAATATAATATATAATAAAATACAAAGACTTGCATCTTGTTGTACTGAAGGTCCTCAGGACTCACTGACCTGCATGTTTTATGTTCCCCTGCTTCAGCACACATGATTTCAATTGTTGACTGATTAACAGTGTTTTGCTTCATTGCAATCATCTGCATGGGGTGGGTTGAAGCAGGGGAACATCTAAAACATGCAGGTCATTGGCTAATGCCCATTTGACGTCACAGCGCAGCCCCACGTGCTTGACCGTCTCACAAACAAAAGCTACAGTAGTAAACACATGCTAATGTAGATTGTGGACTAGCAGACCACGGTCTACACAAAGTTTTTGCAACAGAACTCAAATAAGAATGGTTCTCCACTGTCAGTGGGGAATCTGTACAGGCAATGTCAGGTATCCTGACCTTCAGGCTGACCTTCAGTTTGACCTTCAGTTTGACCTTCAGGCTGACCTTCATCCTGACCTTCAGTTTGACCTTCATCCTGACCTTCATCCTGACCTTCAGTTTGACCTTCATCCTGACCTTCATCCTGACCTTCAGTTTGACCTTCATCCTGACCTTCAGTTTGACCTNTTAATCTTTAAGTTTGAGCTGTTTGTTCACAAATACAATTTAGTAAACTGCAGTTATAATTTATTGCTCTTTAGGTTGGCCAGTTAATCTAGTCCCCCTCTCTCAGATTAAATCCAACACATCTGTTAGAGGTGCTGATGATTGTAGCAACAAAAGGGGCCCCTCAGTCAGATTCTGCTCCAGGCCTCATCAGCCTTGGACCGGCCCTGCAGGATGAGGTAAATCTGCTGCACTGCAATGCTGCCAATGTGGCTTCAGTAGCTCTTTCATTTCATGTCTGTTGAGTTTTAATAAGCGTCACAGAAACTGTTCTGGTTGGTCGAGTTTATGGGACGAGTTTCTCAGATCTCTGCGCCGCTGCGAACATTAACTCTGTCTGACTAAGTGGACAAAGCATTTGATACGTTTGATACATTGAGTAACTAAAAAAATGATACTAAAAATATAATAATATAAAATCTGCGTGATGCATTACAGACAGGAGCGAAAGCTCCTCAAAGCTCCTCACCAGGCTGAACCTGCATGATCAGGTTGGCTGGTTCATTAACTAACACACCGGCCAACCGGGAACACAGATAAACTATCAGTGCAGGCAGAGCCGGGCGCTGGGCGGCGTGTTGAGATGGAAAAGCCACATAATGTTTTGTTCATAAGTATAAATCATTCTCACCGCTCCTTAACGCACCTCTGAAAGCGACTACAAGTTATTCCTGCAGTTCATGTAGAGCTGCAACCAGAGCCAACCAGAGTGGTGTTTAAAGTCCTACCTTGATCAAAAACTCTGGAAAGAATCATAATTCCTCACAGGGGTGGATGTAAATATCCATACAGGTCAGTTTGAGTGAAAGGATCCGCGCTGAGGTAAACTTAATCCAGCTGCTGCAGAGGCGCCAGCGGTGGGATCGGTCCGGCTTTAAATGCATAAACTATAAACCTATCTTCTGTAGACAAATCTTTTAGGGATAAATCTGCTCCGCCAGTGAAGCACAATCCTTTTATTTATTTATTTATTTTTATTATTTTCCTAAAAACATAAAAAAGAAAGGTTTAGCCTGGTGGTGGCGCTAGTAAAGCATGGTGGCCGTCAGGCCTGTAATGCACTCAGGGAAACCCTGCATTTATAAGTAAAGTTAAAACTAATAAACTTCATAAAGAAACAAACACTGATCAAAGGTTTTAATGTCTCTGCAGGTTCAGTTCAGAAAAAGCTAAACTGATCCAAAACACCACGAGTACTTTGGTTACTCCAGTGTTGCTCCGTGTCGTTCAGAGTTCTGTGTGTCTGCAGTAGTCATGCTGTGGGCTGTGCTGACTCGGCGTTGCTGCAGGATGTTGTTGTTTTCGTCGTTCTGTTGCTGTCGGTGGTTTCCAGCCACTGATCTCAGCTCTGTAGTACTCTGTGGTACTCTGAGCTCATTTACTACATCAGATCAGCAGTTTGCGATCGTAGTTTCTCGGTTCGGCTCTAAATGTGTCATCAAGGCTGAGAACTAGAAACCACAGACACATACCGTAACAGTTTTTATACAGATGGTAACATAAGTATTTTTACTTCCTGTATTTCTGTTCTGTTTGGAGCTCAGATTTAGTTTTAGTGAGAATCTGAAGATACTTTAATAAATGTAAAAACTTAGTTCTGCAGTTTGTAGTTTCAAACATAAATCCCTGAGGACGAGTCTGTTTGTGGTGCATTGATCTGGGGTGGCCAGCAGGGGGCTGAGTTGCTCCAACAGTCTGTTTCCTGTCAGGACCTTCAGGGTCATGGACGACAACGAGAACCGCTCCCTGGACTTCAAGGAGTTCCTGAAGGGCCTGAGCGACTACGGGCTGCTGATCGAGAAGGACGAGGCCTCCGCCATGTTCCAACACTTCGACCGCGACGGCAGCGGCTCCATCGACTTTGACGAGTTCCTCGTCACCCTGAGGGTAAACCAGTAAACCCAGTAACACCAGTACCATCAGTACCACCAGGCAGAAACATCTATCAGAAAAACATGTTTATTGATTTTAAATGAAGACCTGTCCTGGTCTCACTGGTCTCCTGTCTGGTTTTAATCGTCCGGCTGCTTGATGAACCCCAGTGTCTTTTCTGACCTCGGAACCAACTGGTTCCACTGGTTTAGCATGAACTCGTCCCTCTGTCCTGCAGCCTCCCATGTCCAAGTCTAGGAAGGAGGTGGTGATGGAGGCGTTCAGGAAGCTGGATAAGACCGGAGATGGCGTGATCACCGTGGATGACCTGAGGGGCGTCTACAACGCCAAGTACCACCCAAAGTACCAGAATGGGGAGTGGACCGAGGAGCAGGTGTTCCGGACCTTCTTGGACAGCTTCGACTCTCCGTATGACAAAGACGGGAAGGTACGGGAATGAGTCCGTGGTTCAGAGTCTGACGGGCCTCTGATCATCAGAGAGGCTCTGATGGTCAGGTGATCAGTGATCTTCTTGGTGCTAGCATTAGCATTAGCTAGCTATATCTGCTGGTGGGGATGGCTGTGGGTCTCCTGATCTGTGCTGTATGATTGGAACAATCCGACGTTTGGACCGGAACCAGACAGAATGCTCAGTTCTGGTAGACAACCTCACGCCTCAGCAGAACTTTCCTGGATCCAGCAGGACGATCCAGTTCCTCGGTTCCATGTCCAGGTTTTTGTTTTGGTTGTTTGTTTTTTTTCTACACATTAAGANCGTTCTCTGAGATCCATTCAGACTGAAACTTTCCTCCTTCCTGCTCTGACAGGAAGTCCAACATTCAAAACGCCTCAGACGTGAAGCTGCAGGCCGCACCATTCAGCTAAAGCCAGGAGTTCACTGTAAAAACTCAGAAACATTCAGAACGACTCAAATTATGTTTATGACCAGATATAAAAACATCATCAGTTACTGATCAATACTCTGACCTGATGATTGATCTCTGAATGTGGGTCTGGTCTAATTCCTGGAGCATCGTCACCTTGGCAGGCTGAAGGTCACTTCCCCTGACCTCTGACCCCAGGAGTTCACAGCGATAAAAGGAAAACACTGTAAAGCTGAGATGAAACTTCAGGTGGAAACTAGAAGACGTTTTAGTTCATAGAAACTTTTCAAACTGGTTCTGATTCGCTGCGATCCAGAGAGTTCAGAGCCGTCTCCATGGAGACGGGTCCAGCTCTGCAGGTGGTTCTGTGGCAGGGAGTCGGTGGGAGGAACCGGGCCTGGCTGGTTCTGTGTGGGCGGTTGCTGTGGTTACCGTGCTGCGTTCAGGAGGCGAGAAAATCCTGGAGAAGGAAAACATCCCAGAGGAAACAGGAGGAAGCTGTGTGGGTCCAGGAGGTTCTGCCTCTCCGACCTGAACCGGCTGCTCGGGCCTCTGCTGCTGCAGCTCCAGCGCAGCGCTCTCCCCGCCCCCACCAAACCACAGGCTGAGGTTCGTATCTCGGCTCAGCATCAAAAACATCTTCAGCTGCGGTTTGGAGTCTCTGCTGCCGCTCAGGTTCTGACGGATCCGAAGAGTTTAGAGGAAACATTCCGGATCGGAAGGCGACGGCAGGAGAAACCTCGGAGCTTCTACTGCCACTGAGCAGCAAACTTCACCTCAGCGCCGCCCAACAAGACAAACGGACCTGGTAGCAGTTCAAAGACGCAGCATCATGAAAATATACTTTAACTATTCCCTTATCAAAACTAACCTGGAATGTTGCCTTGATTCTTTGAAGGCATGTTTAAGACATCCTTTAATCTCCATGGCAACCATTCAGCTGCTAAATGCCTGGGTGGGCCTAGCCCCGCCTCCGAGATGGAGCTCCTCCCCCTCCCAGCTCCTCCAGACTAGCCAGCAGCAATTGGCAAACAGCTGCTGAGCTCATTTTAGGAGCTGCTGCTCAGAGCAACGCTGGTGAAAACATTAAAGGATTAATAGAGCAGCCATGTTGGGACGACTTCCTGGAGGCGGAGCTTCAGGAAGAGCAGGAGCTTCTAGAGACAGAGACCCAATTTCAAGGCGTTAAATCAGGAAGTCAGATTTATTAAAGTCATATTTGATGTGTAACACAGTTACACGGCCCCGCCCCTTTAATGTCCAGTAAAATCCTCTGAGGAAGTTTCATGCTTTTGTATCTACCAAACCCTGACCTGATCCTGGACCGAGTCGTTGCCATGGCGATCCATAAAGGTGTCTGACCATGGGATAGCTGGTCTTAATGTGATCTGACTCAGACAGAAACATTCCTGCTCTTTTATTTCTCCATGTCTGACTTTGTTCAGAGAAATAAAAAAGCAGCCATAATGATATTAACATGAGCAGAAAACTGAGTCCAGCTCCTTTCAGCATTTCAACATTTATTCAGAATTCATAAATCAGAGAAACTTTCAGTGTGTTCAGCTCCAACCGCTGCAGAAATGGATCCATGAAGGAGGAGAAGATTCAAGCCTGAAGTGAATGAATGTGGGTCTGCAGGACGTCCCTCCTGCAGAGCGTCTGCAGAGCCAGACGAGGAGCCGCAGCAGCCGGAGCGTTTGAAGCCAGGCTGCAGCTTCCTGCTCCTCCTCTTCCTCCTCGCCTTCATCAGGCCTGCAGCTTCAACCTGCTGCTGCGTTTCTGAAGAAAGGTGATGCAAGCCATGCAAGCGGGGCTCCACTTGTTGAGAAATGACTTGTCACCACATCCTCTTCCTCCAGCTTCATCCTCTGACAACAACAAGCAGCTCCAGCTGAGCAGAGGCTGCTCTGCAGAGGGCCGGGCCGGCAGCGCCCCCTGCTGGGAGACACGGGGCCGGCAGCGCCCCCTGCTGGGAGACACGGGGCCGGCAGCGCCCCCCGTCAGAGTATCACGGCTTCAAGTAAAAATAACCGTCC
>NW_006801052.1:0-12374 GCF_000485575.1 Poecilia formosa | reverse complement strand
GCAGCGCCCCCTGCTGGGAGACACGGGGCCTGCAGCGCCCCCTGCTGGGAGACACGGGGCCTGCAGCGCCCCCTGTCAGAGTAAAAATAACCGTCCAAGTTTGTAAAAAATCTTCTGACATGCTGAGTAACTTATCGATGATCAATAATTTAATATTTAAAAGCTGCATCATCAGACAGACATTTCTCTGTTTTAAGGACCAAAATGAAAACGATTCATTTTGTAAAATAACAAAATGAGGCAGAAGAAAACTTTTCCAAATCACTTTTTTCTTTCAATATAAAAGTTATGAAATTTAATAAAAACTGCAGGTTTAGAACCAGTTTGTTCTTCATTCAGAGGAGAGAAGCCAGGATGTTACTGAGGAAGGACGGACCAAGACCCGGAACAGAGGAGACAATCCGGACATGTTGGACACGTTGGACACGTCCCACCCTACAGACTCAGTCTGACTGTCAGTGGCGTTTAAGAAACTATGAAAATCACGGACAGTTTAGAAACATGCAGCGCCATTGTCCTCATTGTCCTCATTGTCCTCCCATCACTTCCTGTCCACTTCTTCTTCGTGGTTGGCGCCAGCGGCAACATCCGGTTGTTGATCATGTGACTCCTGTGAACTCAATGTTTCTGTTGCAGTTTTATGAAATGCTCAATTCAAAACGGAAAGAAAAAAAAACACGGAGAGAAAAACTTTATCCAGAAATCTGGTTCATTACCGCAGAGTTTCTATTAAAGCAAATTTATTTTCAAAATGTCTTCATTCTGGACAGTTGGACAGGTGAAGGTACCGCCTACTAGTCACTGGGAGTAGAACGGCACCGGAGGCCGGTACCGTGTGGGTTCTGGTCGGCTGATCGCTGCTGAGCAGAGACAACATGTCTTCCTCATTGTCTCCTCCTCTTCATCAACCAGAACCTCTGATGAACAGAACTTTGGCCCGGTTCTCAGACTCTCAGGATTTCGCTGGCTGCTGTTGGTGGTTTGGACCTGAGCGGGTCGGCGGGCCGATGCAGAACCCTGCTGTGGTTCCGGGTGGGTCCGTGGGTTCCCACAGGATGCCTGCTGGCGGCACCTGGCGGCAGGTAGACCGCAGACGGAGCCTCAGCGGCTGCAGCTGCTCCAACTGCCGCGGCGGCGCTGGGAACCCGCTGAGTTTCTGCTTCACAGCTTAAAACGAACTGCTGGTGGTTCTACAGGAAACACGGCCCGTCCGGGACCGGAAGAGGTTCTGATCCGGCATCCAGGTTCCTCACAAAGACGTCGGAGCAGATAAACATGGCGGACAGCGCCATAGTTAACACTTCATTACCCATAATCCATCTGGACTCAGAGCGACCTGAGCCGTCTTCTCCCGGGATCTCCTGGTGTTTGTACCGATTGTAGTTCGATTCGGTCCGGTTCGGTCCGGTCCGGCTGACTTCCCACATCAGGCTCTCCTGGATCATCACAAACATAATAACTGTTATTAACGATCAAACCTCCAGCTGGACCCGGTTCTCCTGGGTTCTGGAGGATCCGTCCCGGAATGGCCCAGAACTTTTCCTGAGTGGGTTCTGGTTCTGTGCAACATTCAGGAAACGCAGGAAATATCTAGAACAGAATCCAGATTAAAGTTTGAGTTCTGCTGTTGGTCCACCTGCTACTCNTGTCCCCCTGTCCTCCTGTCCCCCTGTCCCCTTGACCTCCTGTCCTCCTGTCCCCCTGTCCTCCTGGGAGACCCAAAGGTCAGGACTTGCTCCAGACCTTTGGGTCTCAGAAACTTTACCTTCTTGTAGGATGATGTCTACTCTGATCTACTCTGATTTCTCTCGGTTTGCCGTCAGTCCGGAGAACGTTGGACAGAACCGATTCTGGACGCGCTCCTCTTCCTCACTGACCATCTTCATCCTCTGACCTCCAGGTGAGCAAAGAGGAGTTTCTGAACTACTACAGTGGCGTCAGCGCCTCCATCGACAGCGACGCCTACTTCATCCTGATGATGAGGAACGCCTGGAAGCTCTGACGCCGCATTTATGTTTTACAGTGATCACTATTATAATGTTATTAATGTTTTACAGTGATCACTGATCAAATAATTGATTTCCATCTTTAGGATGTCAAACTTTGCTTCATCATTTCAACAGAAACTTTTCATGTGAATTTTTTACTTTATTGTCCATAATCAATAACTGGTTAATGACGGTTAAATAAAGGTCCTAGTTCAAACCTGGCAGTATGTACAGAACATTAACACAGACAAAGCGGAGCCGTACATTCTGGTCTGGATGCTCGTGACATTTGGACCGGGTCGGATTTTACAGCAGCAGCGTTGACCCGACCCGACCCGACCACAATCAGAACAAACAGGTCGCCATGGCAACAGGAAGTTCCCACTCGGCACGCGATGCGTTTGAGTGCTGCAGGGGAAACGAAACTCTGCAGCAGCAGCAGGTTCTGAGGGTCCGGACGGGAGCAGCTTCTAAAGAACGTCTCTGATGTTCCCACAGGTTCTACTGCTGTTAGGAACCAGAACCCAAACAGAACCGGGTCAAACCAGAGAACATGTAGAACTCTTAAGGTTCTGGAGGCTGAACATGACTGACAACCAGCTGGTTTCCATGGAAACGATCTTTATGATCACTTCAACCCAATCTGGGCTGTGATTGGCTTCTGACCCGGTTCTGACCCAAATGATCGGACTGGATGATCCAGTTCAGATGACCTTCGATCTGAACTGAACGGATCAGAACCAAAGGAACCGTTCTGTCTCTTGGTTCTGTCGGGTTTGGTGCTTTGGTTCTTCTGACGGTTCAGTTCTATCAGAAGGTTCTGGAGCCGGATGAAGGAAGTCCATCAGAACCTTCTGGTTGGTTCTGATTGGGTCTCTGAGTTTCCCTGCTGAGATCAGGAACATTTGTGACGTTTGGGTCCAGAACCTTAAATGAAGAACCTCCAGAACGGGTCAAATGGACCGCCTGGTTCTGGTTCTGCTGCCATGTTCCACCAACAGAACCTTCTGATTTAACTGAGCTTCATGGAGAACCAAAGTCCATTTGGATCTACAGCAGGACCTGTGAAACCATCAGAACCGGTTTGGCCCAAATGTTCAGAACCAGAACCAGCAGCAGGTCCGGTCTGAGACAGCGTGAAGCCATAACAACAGGAGAGGATAATAATGATAATAATGATAATAATAATGATAATAATGATAATAATGATAATAANGTTATGGGATGGACAGGAAGTGTTATGGGATGGACAGGAAGTGTTATGGGATGGATGCCCAGCAGATTAAGTTTTTTAATACATTTATGAATTCATGACGGGCTGCACAGTGGTGCAGTGGTAGAGCTGTTGCCTTGCAGCAAGAAGGTTCTGGGTTCGATTCCCAGCCCGGGTCTTCCTGCATGGAGTTAGCATGTTCTCCCTGTGCATGCTGGGTTTTCTCTGGTTTCCTCCACAGTCCAGAAACACGACTGTCAGGTTAGCTGGTCTCTCTAAATCCTCCCTAGGTGTGTGTGTGTGTGGTTGTGTGTGTGTGTTCTGCCTGTCTCTGTGTTGCCCTGCGACAGACTGGTGACCCGTCCAGGTGACCCGTCCAGGTGACCCCGCCTCTCGCCTAGAATGTTAGCTGGAGAGGCAGCAGCACCTCCTGACCCCACTACAGAAAATAGGTGGATGGATGAATTCATACAGGAAGTCCAGTGAAAAGTTCTGCAGTTTGAATAACCCGACTAAACTCAAAGTATTACACAGAAACATTAAAACCTTTATTACAGATGATGATAGAAAGTTCAGCTGGTTTAAATATTTTGCACATTAGGGTTAGGGTTAGCTGGAGGAATCACACAGGAAGCAGACTAACATGCTTTTATTTTGGTAACTTCTGGTTCTGATTAGTGAGAAATCTGGAGGATGAAGAGTTCTGATTGGTTTAGAGTTCTGGTTCTGGTTGAGACAGAGGAGTGGGGGGCGGATCTTCTACCCAACATCCATCTGGAAGAACCTGGAAGTGACCTTTAACCCTCCTAGGTCACTGGCTCCGCCTCCTTCCTCGAACTAAACCTAAAGAGGAGCAGAACCGGGCCGAACCAGACCGAATTCTGCTGGAGGGTCAGAGATCGACCTTGAAGATCCAGAGGAAGGAAATGAAGGCCGGTGCTGAGCATCAGTCTGAGGGGGTGGGGCCACACCGTACCAGGAAGTCCAGCCCCAGGAGGCGGGGACAGACCCGGACCAGGAAGTCCAGCCCCAGGAGGCGGGGTCAGACCCGGACCAGGAAGTCCAGCCCCAGGAGGCGGGGTCAGACCCGGACCAGGAAGTCCAGCCCCAGGAGGCGGGGTCAGACCCGGACCAGGAAGTCCAGCCCCAGGGAGGCGGGGATGGGCACGGCCTCCAGGCTGAGGGCGGACGGGGCGTAGGGGAACAGGACGGGGAAGGTGTGCTTGGTGTCCAGCAGCAGCTGCGGCGGGTCGTTCCTCTCCTGGAGGACGCTCTGCAGAGACAAACAGAAAACACACAAGTTCCTCCTGAACTGTTGTGGTTTCACTTGGTGAACATGTCTTAGGAATTAGGTCCCAGACTTTGACTAGGTCGGTTTCAGCTCAGACTGACCTGAATGTTTCTGATGAAGGACACGGTGACTCGCTCCTCGAACTCGTTCAGAGGCGTGTAGAGGTTCAGGATCTTCACGATCTGCAGGAATCAGACAGGAAGTGGTCACAACCTGCTCCCATGTTCAGGTCCACCAGTAGGCTAACTGGGAGAATATTACAGATGTTTCTTTTCTAAACTCGACTCCATCAGCTGACCTTCCTCAGCTAACAGGACTCTGGAGGTCCACACGGTTCTGTTCTTGGTTCTAATTGTTTGTGTTTTCCTGCTTTTCTTTCATCATTTCATAAAAGCTTCATCTCTGTTCTGTTTATGATCTTCATGTTTCTTTGACTCCCTTTATATTCAGGACGTTTTTGGAGTCGACCAACTTTTGTGACAGTAAACCTAAACGGTGGAAACACGTCAAGGTGCTGCTCAGATCACGAACTAAAGGTGTTTTTAATTCATCATGATCCATTCAGAGCTGAGCAGCCAGGTGTGGAGCTGAACCTCTGACCCGATGAACCTCTGACCTGCTGAACCTCTGACCCGATGAACCTCTGACCCGATGAACCTCTGACCCGATGAACCTCTGACCTGCTGAACCTCTGACCTGCTGAACCACTGACCTGCTGCACGGTCAGAGCCGTGCACAGCGAGCAGATGGCCTCGGCGTCCTGAGACGTTTTCTTCTTGACCTGCAGCAGCTGGGCGGCCTGGATGATGGGCTCCAGCGTGGCCGAAGCTTTGCTCTGGAACAGGTTGTTGGCTCGCAGCCACTCCTCCAGCTGACTGGTGTTGTACCTGAACAATCAGACAGGGGGCAGCAGTCAGACTCCAGCGGTCGGACCTGAACCTCCGGTCTGAGTTCTGGTGGTACCTGAGCTGCATGCCCGTGCTCCAGGAGCAGACGTCCTTACGCAGCAGCAGGTTGTTGAGGGTGAAGGCGTTGATGCAGTGGAACAGCTGGCGGACCACCTGGCCCACCACCTCGGGGTCCAGTCCGTGGTCCCTCATGATGCTGTTGAACTGGCTGAGCTGCCGGATGAGGCCCTGCAGGGTGTAGGTGGTGGGCCCGTCCGCGTCCGTGTCCATGCTGGACGAGCGGTTCCTGTAGCCCATGGACTTGACTCCGGCCAGGCTGGGAATGCTCTCGCTCTCCAACATGGCCGACACTGAGGGGTAGAGATATGGGTCAGAACCTTCAGGTCCAGAAAGAGACCCATCTGTGAACCTGATGACTGATCCTCATGACTGAGATGGAAACCAGAAACCAGGGGGTCCAANGGTCTGAGACAGCGTGAAGCCATAACAACAGGAGAGGATAATAATGATAATAATGATAATAATAATGATAATAATGATAATAATGATAATAATAATAATAATAATAATAATAATAATAATGATAATAACATGAGAATAAAGCCGTAATAACAGAATAAATTTGTCGTTTTGTCAGAATCATTTTTTCAGTTCCTCCATTTAAAGCCATTTTTTAAATCTTTGTTAAAATGAGGAACATCTTTATGGGTTTATAAGTTTTTATCATATCAGCATCAGATTATCAGTCACAGGATTTAAACATTGACTAGAAATAAAAACCTGCAGATGATTCACATCTGATAATATCTCAGGTTTTTCTCTTTATTCTGATAATATTATGACTTTATTCTCCAAATTAAATTATTTATTCTCCTCATTCAGGCTGTAATATTCAATCAAACTGATAAAATAAAATCGTTTCCTGAGCCAATCAGGGACAGAGAAGAAGCTGGGCTCTGATTGGCTGCTGTCGACCATGTGACTCATCCTGTTAGTGTGAATGTGAGCGCTGGGACCAGTAAGAGGAACTGGTTGTTCTCAGGTTCTGGGGGACTGGGGACCCACCGACCGGGTCCAGTCAGTAAGCAGCTATATGAGGTCAAAGGTCAAATACTGAGAGGAGCCCTGAAAAATGAACAGAGATGCCTGAGGAAGGGTCAAAGGTCGTATGAGTCCAGCTTTGGGAGTCAGATGTGAAGGACAGATGAGACGCTGGTCCTCCAGCTGGTGGCGTTGTGCTACTGGCTCTGGTAGAAGCTGGACATGGTGACGTAGGCCTCCTCCTGCCCCGGGCCGCCGCGCCGGGCCAGAAGGTTCTGCGACTCGTCTCCGCGCCGCGGGACGTCGACGGGGGACGGGGCGCTGCTGGGGACGCTGTCCTCACCGTCCGAGCAGCTCAGCAGCGCTGAGATCTCCAGCTCCTCGGTGCCGGCGCTGGAGGCGCTGCTGGTGGTGCTGTGGGAGGAGCTGGACCTGGATCCAGACTGGGATCCGGATTGGGACCCGGCAGCGGACCCGGCCCCAGTGGGCCTCCTGTGCGGCTCCGCCTCCTCCGCCTGAGGCTTCTCCAGCGGCAGGACTCGCAGGGGGCTGAAGACCTCGGGGTTGAGGTCCAGCAGCAGGCCCTGGGGAGCAGCAGACGGTTAGGCGGGTTCTGGTGTGAGCAGAACCTGCTGGTTCAGGAAGTCACCTTGTTCGGTTTGCAGATCTGGACCAGCGCCTGCTTGGGGTGTGGGATGCTGGGCCACATGTAGGACAAGATCCTGAGAGAAACAGGAAGTTAGGAACCAGAGACACACCTGAAGCTCCGGCCGGACATCAGGTCCTACCCCGACTTCCAGACGATGACGATGCTGAACAGAACCACCAGCACAGACATGAAGCTCAGGACGGGTCCGGAGACGGTCCGCTCCATCTCATGGGGACTCGGCGGCTTCTCCTCTGATGAGGGACAGGAAATGATGTCAGTGGCTGCAGCTCAGAGCTCTACGCTGCTGGAGGTCCGATGTTCTCACCAGGCGGCGTGTGGAAGGAGAACTCGGGGCTCCAGGTGCTCCAGGTTCCCTCCAGAGAGCTGGCAGGGATGGACCGGACCCTGACCCGGTACTCAGAGGCCTGGTGGAGGTGCTGCCTGTCGATCTGCAGGAAGTTCTTAGACGTGACATTCTGGGTCTGCAGGACGAGATCAGCAGGTCAGATCCAGCAGAGGTCAGAGGTCAGACTCTCTGGTAGCGCTGACGGCCGTACGATGTTGCTGCCGTTGGTCCACAGGTTGAGCTGGAAGATCTGGTTGTCCAGATTCAGGTAGTCTTTGCTGTAGGGGATCTGGAAGTAGATCACAGCCCGGTTCATCACGGGATCCATCGTCACGTTGAGAATCCACGGACTTTTGGGCTTCACTGGAACACAGAGGCAGAAAGAAATGTTCACAAGAATTCACTGTCAAAGTGCTTTCAGTTGGATCAGGGTCGCTTCGTTAGGGTCAGGGTCGCTTCGTTAGGGTCAGGGTCGCTTCGTTAAGGGTCAGGGTCGCTTCGTTAGGGTCAGGGTCGCTTCGTTAGGGTCAGGGTCGCTTCGTTAGGGTCAGGGTCGCTTCGTTAGGGTCAGGGTCACTTCGTTAGGGTCAGGGTCGCTTCGTTAGGGTCAGGGTCGCTTCGTTAGGGTCAGGGTCACTTCGTTAAGGTCAGGGTCGCTTCGTTAGGGTCAGGGTCGCTTCGTTAGGGTCAGGGTCGCTTCGTTAGGGTCGAGGTCGTTTCTGTCTTCTCTGTTTAGATTGTTGAACATGAGATCAGTATTTTAATACGTTTTAATCTGTTTAGTCGTTGATTTAAATTTTTTCATGTCAGCAGGAGGTTAGGAGGTTCCTCTGTTGGGTTTTTTCTCTGTCAGGTTTTTCTGTCAGATGTTTTGTTGACTGTTTTGTTTCTTGGTTTTTTATTTCATTTCTGGAAGTTTTCCTCAAACATTCAGTCATTTGCTGCTTTTTGACAGGAAATGTGATTCTTTATGTTTTTGCATGTTTGAAATCAATTAAATATTTCATTTTTTGCAACAGACCAACAGAACTATAGACAGGAAGGAAAACAAGTTTGAACGTTTTAAACATTTAAATCTGAAAAGTGTGGGGGGCATGCATGAGTGAAATGCTGAAGCAGCTCTGGTTTCTGTTTCAGGGTGTCAGAGTAAAGGGGTTAGGATATGAAACTTTTTCACCTCGATGCTGAAACTCGTGAATCGTTTTGTGGCGTTGTGGGCCGGCGCGGCCCAGTTCTGGACTCACCGATCTTGTGCAGCTGCACGATGGCTGAAAGCCGTCCTCCTCCCCGCCGGTGGACCGTCACGTTGGCGTCGGCCACTGGAGACAGACCGCTAACCGTGCCTCCATCAGCCCTCACACATTTCTGCTTCGTTCTGTTGTTCTCCATCCTCTCCTGGCTGCAGAGACGAGCAGAAGGTTCTGTCAGGTTCTGCTGGTGGGTTCTCTCAGGAGAAACCGGAGCAGAGAGCCTTACCAGACAATCATCTTGTCGATGGGGTCTCTGTCTCCGTCCTCATCGTCCTCGTCGTCCTCGTCTCTATGGCGTCCCAGCAGATGGCAAGTCAGGCTGTTCGCCCGGACGCTGACATGAGAGCTGCAGCTGAGGCTCAGTTCTGGCAGGAAGCAGAACCACAACCACAGACAGCAGGGGACCAGTCAAAGTTCTGCCTCAACCAGCCACAGTTATTTATGTTTGATTCAGCAGCAGGCAGCTTGGCTGCTTTACGTCATAAAAGATGAAACGTGACAGACCATCGCTCAGAAACCAGAAACAAACGATTCAGTGAACATCAAACATTTGATCTGCTGATCGGCTGCTTTGGTCTGATTAAAGGAGATCAGGGTTTCAGCTGTTTTTCAGTTTGTTCCAGATAAGATGGAAGCTGAAAGCTGCTTCTCCACGTCTGGAACCAGAACCAGAGTTTCTCTCAGGTCCTTCCTGCCGCAGACAGCAGAGATGTTCCTGTGTGTTTCTGACCCAGCGGTCTGGTTCTGTTCGGCCCAGCCGAGTCCAGTGGGTCTCACCTGAGTCCGGGTCGCGGTCCCCGCTCTGGGCCCGGCTCCCGGCCACCTGCAGCAGCAGCAGCATCAGGACGCTTGTCCAGCCAGGCAGCATCGTCTCCATGCAGCAGCACTAACTCACCTGTTCTCCGCTCGCCCTGAACTGCTGCGACACCGTGGCACTCAGCAGCAGCAGCAGGCGGGGGAGGGGCCAGCAGGCAGAGGAAGGAGGGAGGCGGCGCCAGGTTCACTGAGGTTTCAGAGACAGGAAGTTTGTGGATCAGAAAACATCTTGATAAGCAGGAGGTTGATTGGCCAGAAGAGCTGCTGCTGCTTCACATGATGCTGCTGCTGCTTCACATGATGCTGCTGCTGCTTCACATGATGCTGCTGCTGCTTCACAAGATGCTGCTGCTGCTTCACATGATGCTGCTTCACATGATCCTGCTGCTGCTTCACATGATGCTGCTGCTGCTTCACAAGATGCTGCTGCTGCTTCACATGATGCTGCTTCACATGATGCTGCTGCTGCTTCACATGATGCTGCTGCTGCTTCACATGATGCTGCTGCTTCACAAGATGCTGCTGCTGCTTCACATGATGCTGCTGCTTCACATGATGCTGCTTCACATTTTGCTGCTGCTTCACATGATGCTGCTTCACATGATGCTGCTGCTGCTGCTTCACATGATGCTGCTGCTGCTTCACAAGATGCTGCTGCTTCACAAGATGCTGCTGCTGCTTCACATGATGCTGCTGCTGCTTCACATGATNGGGTGTGTGTGTGTGTGTGTGTGTGTGTGTGTGTGTGACAGACCTTCAGGACCTTCTTGATGGCGTTGATGCTGGAGGTCAGCAGAGAAATGACCTTCTGGTCGTCGTTGATGTAGTCGGCGTGGCGGATGCACATGAAGAGGATGTAGGCGGGGAGGCAGGGGACGGTGGCCGACACCGAACCGGGTCGGATGTCTGAGGACGGAACAACAAGCCTCAGGTTCTGATTCATGAAGTCCGGTTTGGTTCTGATGACCAAACGCTGGCGTCGGTTCTGGATCACTCATTGACTTCTGAACCCATTCTACATGTTCAGAGCTTGTTCTGGTACCAAGTCATGGTTCCGACATCATCCGGTCCTGCCTCCGGTCAGAACCATGAGGTCCAGTGGCGGTCTCACCTGTGATCAGGGTCTTGATGAGCCGGGCCTCGTCCTCCTTCAGGTACTCCAGCATCCCCTCGAAGTCCTTGTCCTTCCTCTTCAGGGTCTCCTGGCGGATCATCTTGTTCTTGTCATCCTTGTTCTGATCGACATCATGAGCAGCAGCCTGAGCTGCAGAACCAGAACCAGAACCAGAACCGGTCAGGTAGAGACAGACAGAGACATGTCGAGTCCGAGACATGAAGACATGAATTCATGTCCATGTTTGTTAAAGACGAAGCAGAGAAAACATGTCCCATGTGGACACCTGTCCCCCTTTGACAGAGACATGAGGACGGACAGTGAAGCTGAGGACCAGAGGGACATGTCCACCATGGACACAGTGCTGGCGCCCCCTACCTGCCAGCTCCTGAACCTTCTTCATGTAGATCCTCAGCTGCTTCTTCAGCTTCCTCTCGTTCTTCTCCATTTTCTCCACAAGGCCCTTGAGTTCCTGTGAGCAGACAGAACCGGGTCAGNTGCTGCTTCACATGCTGCTGCTGCTGCTTCACATGCTGCTGCTGCTGCTTCACATGATGCTGCTGCTGCTTCACATGACATTGCTGCTTCACATGCTGCTGCTGCTTCACAAGATGCTGCTGCTGCTTCACATCCTGATGCTGCTGCTTCACATGATGCTGCAGCACCATCTGATGCTGCAGCATCATGGACTTCCTTGCAGCTCAGCTGAAAGCAGAACTTGTCGTCTTGTTTCTCTTCTGCAGCCTGGAGGGATGCAGCTGCAGCAAGACCCTGGGGTCAGAGGTCAGCCAGCAGGGAGCTGCAGCAGAACCTGATTTAAATAAATTCATGTCAACCAGAATCAGAACCAGAAATAGCAGCTGGTGGTCACATGATGCCATCAGCAGAGACCACAGAGCTATCAGCTGCAGCGATCAGAACCTGCAGCAGAACCGGCTCAGAGTCTAACCCGACCCACTAACCACTTCCTGTCTGTCTGAGCTTCTTTGTTTGGAAACGAGGCCAAGATGAAGATGAGACGCCCTGAGCTGCCGTCGACAGGAAAACTGGTCACATGATCACCAGAAACTTCTGACCCAATCAGGCCTCAGCCTCGGTTCTGCTGGGCCTGGCTGTGGTTCTGTCTCACATACAGCATCCTCTGCTCCAGGGCATGCTGGGAAAGCAGCGGGTGAGCCAGGTCGATTCTGGTTCTGTTAGGGAACCAGAACCGACCTGTTCAGATGAAACTAAACGATGTTCAACATGCTGTTCTGACAGAACCGGAACCAGAACCTGAACAGAACCTTCCTCTGCTGGGTGCAGATGTTTGGATCCAACATGAAAATTCACAAAGAGAAAAACAATAACTCATGAATTATTGCTCTGGGTAAAAACAGGAACGTTTCCCGTTTCTCACTGATCCTGAACGCATCTCCAGCTCAGACGGTTCTGGTTCTGGTTCTGGTCCAAACTCTAAAGAGTAGAGCAGAGAAACAGAAACTACAGCAAGAAATAAACATAATAAAGTTTAAACACTCAGGAGTGAAACAGGACTGGTCTAATCAAAGTAAGGAACAAAGAGTAACAACCAAACCTGAAGTCAACCGAGGACCCTGATGGGCCCCATCGTTCTCTGAGATCCATTCAGACTGAAACTTTCCTCCTTCCTGCTCTGACAGGAAGTCCAACATTCAAAACGCCTCAGCCGTGAAGCTGCAGGCCGCACCATTCAGCTAAAGCCAGGAGTTCACTGTAAAAACTCAGAAACATTCAGAA
>NW_006801051.1:12120-26153 GCF_000485575.1 Poecilia formosa | reverse complement strand
ACCATGTTTAGGATGTTTAAACATGGTTAAAGCATCTTTTTTAATCCGTCTGTTAAAGGGAAAGCACATTGTTATGTCTTTGGTTGTCGCAGGTGTGGGTGTCCCTGGACTTTACCAAGGAGGAATTGTACCAGGAACTGGTTTGTTTTCACTCTCAGGAAATATTTACCACAATCCATGAGATTTTTATTCTGAGATCGTCATGTTTATATGTCTGTTTTCTTTCCTGCAGGGTTTGGTGGCCGTGGAGTTCTGCCTGGGGTCGCTACTGGAACAAACCTAAATCCCAAATCAAGTGAGGTTAAGATTTTGACTATGTGTTGAGTGATTTTGAATTTTGAAACATGCTGCAATGTGAAACATAGTCTTTACAAAATCAACACGATTCAAAATCAAATTAAATGTAAAGCATCTTCAGCTTTTGGGAAAAGTAATTGCATATAACCATAAGAATATCTGATTTCTTTATACAGTTGGAGGACAACAGGGAGGCCAAGTCCCAGGTTGATTTTAAATATGTGTATTTATATTATTATCAAGTTGTTTATATTTTGATGTCAGAATTAAAGTTCTCCTTCCGTCTCTGTCTCAGGAACCAGAGGGTTTGGTGGGCCAATGCAGCCCGGTGTATTTCATGGTTACCCCCTCAAATCTCCCAAAGCACAAGGTGCTTTTAGATGCTCCTTTAAAATGAAATGTTTAGTTTGTTGTTTACTTGATGTGTAATATTTTCAATGTTGAGTTTGTTCATATTAAGGAGTAAAATGGAAAAATACTAAAAGAGTTGAATAATTATTTATGTTTTGCGCCACACATTGCTGACTTTGAGTCATGAAGTTTATATTTTGTCCTCTAGGGGGCTATGGTGCTAAGCCTGGAGGTGGCAAAGTTCCCTATGGTAAAAATATATAAGTTTACACAGACTTGATGTCAGATGAAAAGCAGCCATTAATGATGCGTCGCACGACGATCATAACAATCTACGATCTAGGTTACGGGGGTTATGGCGTTGGTGGAGCTGGACTTCCAGGAGGAAAAGCTGGTCCTGGATCAAAACCTGGCTATCCTGTCGGAACTGGTAAATATTTCAGGAAATTATGAGAGAAATATTTCTCTGAAGGTGGACAGAACTACAAAATATCTCTTTCTCTTTGTTTTCTGTAGGAGTGGGGCCTGGAGGCATCTTACCTTCTCAATCTAAAGCTGCTAAATATGGTAGGATTTCCTGCTTATCATGTTTCAGATTCGTCTTGTCCTTAAAGCAAACAAAAAATATGAACAACTGAAGCATCTGTTTGTCTCTTCAGGTGCTGGCGTCGGAGGCGTCGGTGGTGTTAGAGGCGTCGGTGGCGTCGGAGGCGTTGGTGGACTATATCCAGGGCAGGTGCCAGGAGGTATTAACATGTAGCAGTTGGAATAAATACCAAATGATCTTCCTACTCTTTGTGCAAACTCTGATTCATAAAAGCTTAAATGTTAAAATAGTAGATGACAAGACCAGACATGAGGTTCTTCAGCTCATATGACACCATTCCTGATGTTTCCATGTATGTTGTACCAAAATGCACAAGGTAAAGTTTGTGCAACATGAAGTCCTGTCACGTGTTATTAGATGTATTTGGGTTGCTTACATTGGTTGCACCATGTTTTGTATAGTGCTTGTGTATTGGGATGAAAGGTGTAAAATTCTAAGACTTGTACTATATAAGGACGCGGTGCGGTTTATTTTTTCCATGTTTACACTTTAGCCAACCATCTGCGTATGAAAGTTCAAAACCTTATCAACCTTTTTCCCCTTCAAAAGGTGAATTATTAATTCGTATCAGAATTAATTTGATTCTTTATCGGTGCAGACAGTGTCATACTACAGTATGAAAGTGAAGGCAATGTTATGGTTTGAGACTTTGCTGTGATATGCGAGTAGCACCGTGTTGCGATACGGTAATGGTTTTCTTTTTGTTATACCTCCATCTCAACATTGTTACCTTCCACAGTATGACGGTGCTGTGGGTATTGCACATTTGTGCCACTGGTACAGCATTTATACAAGCACCACTTGGACATCAGAGAGATAACCCAATAATAATGTCACTTATTCTTTGGCTGTTCTGTGTAGATGCTCTTTCTTCACTGATGAAGATTCCCCCCATGCATTTCAGCATTCCTAAAGCTCGAAGAGTCTGTATTCTGCTAAATTAAGCCAGTAATGAATTATTTGGCTATCTGGAGTCAGAGTTTGTAGCAATGTAAACTTAAGTTTACACTTCACTCATCTCCACGTCTTATTCACAGGATATGGACCTGGGTCCAAGGCTGCTAAATATGGTGAGAACTCTCAGCTGTCTTTCTTATTTGGTGAATTAAAATGAATGAAAATTCTCCCTCTTTGTTTTATTGACATGTAATTAATTATATTGGCAAAAATATAATTTACTAATCAAATATTGTGCCATGCACAGTGAATTTTAAAAATATTATGCTGAAATTAGGTTTTTCCACAACTGTTTCCTGTACCAGAGACCAAGGATGATTATCAAAGCTGTAGGAAATGATAAAGATGCCGAGTATGGAGGCACATTTAATGTACCAGTTGTTATCGGTCCTCTCTTGATAATCAGTCTGACGGAGAAAAGGGAGCCATCTTACTACTTGCTTTACAGAAAGCAATTAAATGTACATATTACAAGAGTTTGCACATAATTTTAATTATTTTACCTAACTTCATTTTAGGACAAGTTGGTAGATATTTTTTTATAACTGGAAGGAGAGGATTTATTCAATGCATGCCGACATTCAGCCATTCTAGGAAAGACCAGACAAGAATGAATTCATTTCTAAAAGCTTTCTAAGTTCTAAACTTGCAAACCAAGATAAATATGTCTAAATACACAGTTTCTAGTAACAGCATCTGGATCATTAATATTATAATAATATGGTTTAATAATGTTAGGAGCACAATCAGTAAAATGAAATGTTCTTCTTAGTTCACTTTTATGTTAAAACTAAGGACTTCTGCAAATCTTTTTTGCAGAAACTATGAAAAGTCTAAATAAAGTCATAATTCAGAGTGTCCATATTGTTACAAGGGGTACCAGGAGGAGTACCAGGAGGAGTACCAGGAGGAGTACCAGGAGGAGTACCAGGAGGAGTACCAGGAGGAGTACCGGGAGGAGTACCGGGAGGAGTACCGGGAGGAGTACCGGGAGGAGTACCGGGAGGAGTACCGGGAGGTGCACCAATTGGAGTACCAGGGGGAGGTGGATACCTCCAACCAGGAAAAGCTGCCAAATATGGTAATTTGTTATAATATAGTAATTTAAAACCTTGGGCTTCAGGAGGTTGAGGTATTGAAGGAGGATGAGTTTAGGTCTCTGAGGTCAAACATCCAAGGCAACAATCAGTACAAATGTGAAATATGTTAGATTTGAATCCCAGCTGGAATACTCTGGGTGTGTCCGCTCATTCATCTTTGGAGGCACCAACATCCAGTTCTACTTGTTTATTCAAGAATATCTACAATCAGTTTTCATAGTTTTGCTTCAATCTCAGAGCCAAATATTGCCCACTAATTTATTTATTGCAAATGAAATATAAATCTGTAACATCTGTTGAACTGAAATGCATGCAGCCTGTATTCCTCTGCTGATTAAAGATCAGGTCTGAAACAGTTCTGAGCTAATTCTCTTCAGTTTTTAGGAAATGCTTTACTTGATTTTGTTTTTTCACTTTGTTAAATATGAAGCAGCGTTCTTTAATCACAGAAAGTATGTTGCTTTCACCAGAAAACGGCTCTGTGAACATTTTGTTTTCAGAAAAAAAAATCAAACTGTTGATCTATTCATGCCTCACTCTCAACCTGACGGCTTTGTTTTTATTCTAAAGTTTGAAGATGGCCCGTTTTACTCGGCTCTGAAAACAACTGAATGTTGTGGGTTCACTGCACCAGAAAAAGGCCTAATCAAAGCCCACACCGGATCCTGTAATAAATGTTAGTTTTGTTTGGACTGTTCAGCCAATGAAAATAATTTTTTTAGACATTTATTAATATTTTAAACAACCTCCACCAGTTAGGTTTGAAAAAACTTAGAGCAGAGTTAGCATTTTGGCCACATAATTGATATATTTCAATATCGGTCTCTTTGTGCAACTGAAAAAGTGCGAACATATAAATGTCTGAGCTTAGTTCTATGTACATCTTGAATGCAATGTCTGCTTCTTGCACATCTTACTTTACAATAATTAAAGTTGCTTAATTTTACCTTTCAACTAATCATTTTAATCTGCAAATAAAAAGTTGTCAAATAGTCAATGGTGTTATTTTTACAGGCCCATTCTTAGATAAGCGTGAACATGACTTCCTACAGCCATTAGTGAATATATCATCCTAATACACTTTTAAAAAATAATTTTAAAATACAAAACCTTTGAAAACCTTTGATACACTTGTGCTCTTTTGAAATATAAGAGCTAGATGTTTTCTGATTTCAGAAGTTTTTTAATCTACTCTTTTCAAAATAAGCAAAGCCGCTTCCTTCAGGTTTCATCCCAGAGCCAGAGTGGTTGTCTAAATTCAATAACATGACTCCCTTATCCTGCTGAGCTGTATGAGTGAGAATATATATGTGTGTGTGTGTGCGTGTGCGTGTGTGTGTGTGTGTGTGCGTGTTTGTGTGTGTGTGTGTGTGAATATATGTGTGTGCAAATGTTGTTAAAAGCCACAACATGTGCAGATAATTCATAATTCACTTTGATGGCACATTTTTAATTATGGTGATCAATTGTGTTGATAAATAAATTTGTCTGCAGGACTAGGCGGAGTCGGAGGAGTCGGAGGAGTCGGAGGAACGGGAGTGGGAGGAATAGGAGGAGTGGGAGGAATAGGAGGAGTGGGAGGTGGAGGATACTCTCCTGCATCCAAGGCTGCTAAGTACGGTAAGTGAAATAAAATAAGTTAAAATTATGACTGTAAAAAATAAATTTTTTAATTGTTTCTTTTGTGTGTTTTTCAGGTGTTGTACCAAGAGTTGGTGGAGGAGTCGGTGGTGCAGGCGTTCCTGGAACACAGTTTATACCTGGATATGGATGTAAACTAACAGATTTGTGATTTTCCTTAGCTGTAAAGCAAATCTTTTAATTTGTTAGGAGTTAGAGAAACTCAGCTCATCTTTTAATTCAACCACTTTTGTTCTGTTTCTGGTGCAGCTTTGACAGCTGGTGCCAAACCTCCAAAATACGGTGAGATCAAAGTTTCATCAAATCTCACATTAGATGCGTTCAGAAATGTTATTTGGGTAAAAAATATGAAACTGAATCTTTCATCTGTTGCGATTAACAGCTCTTCAGACAGGCCTTGGAGGAGTAGGAGTCCCTGGTGGAGCAGGACAGGTGCTACCTGGCGGTGGCTATGGTGGTACGTTAGAGATCAAGCTCAAATAAATAAAAACATAATGTGACACTTCATGTTATAAAACCTATCCTAATAAACTCAAACACCTCTGCAGGTTATGGAGGCGGTGCAGGGGTCAAACCTCCAAAGTATGGTAAGACATGATTTTTTTTATAGGTTTAGATTATTATTTAAAAAAAATAATACTAGAGTGATTCATGTTTTTCCATAATTTGGCGCTGTTCAAGGTTAGAACCAAAAGCAGTGAAAAAGGTTCAAATATAGCAAGACAATCGGTAACAAAAAAAATTTAATTGGAACTGCTGGAAAAGTTGCAGCTGAAAGAAGCAGAATAGTTTTTCACATGTATAAAGAAAACATTAAAATATGGTTGTCAGGCATTAATGCAGCTTGTTGTTTTGTTTTGTTAGTGAAATCTTCAAACCTCAGTCTCTATTCACCTCAAACAGGAGTTCCAGGAGGACTTGGAACAGGATTTGGATATGCAGGACTGGGAGGAGCAGGAGGAGCAGGAGGAGCAGGAGGAGGGCCTTTTGTCCCAGCAGGGGGACAATACTCTGCAGCAGCAAAAGCTGCCAAATATGGTAGAAATAATGAGTACACATGGAAATTTTAAATGAAATAAAACCAATTTTCACCTAACCCTAAATGCTTATATTTTCCGCTCATGACTGTAACCTTTTGATGCAGTACGGCTTGTTTCCATGAACTAGGAGTTGCAACAGGAGGTGCTGGAACAGGAGTGGGAACAGGAGGAACATTAGGAGCCCAGGGAGCCGGACAATATTCTGCAGCAGCCAAAGCAGCTAAATACGGTAAATACAGTCGAAATATAAGGTAGTGCCTCCTAAAAATATTACTTTTTTGTACATATCACTGGTTTTTGTGGTATGCACAGTTTTTCACCAAGGACTGTTTTTCAGTATTTCTAATTGCATAAACCTGTAAGAAGCACCGCTAGATAACATCTGAGTTTAACTTCAGTAATCATTATAGTTCTTTGTAGTAGTTATACTTGTTAAACTTTACAGATTTTGTCATTTAAGGGAAGTTTTAGTTCACTTATAGTACCTGCTCATGATTAATTCTGCTGTTATTTGCTCCTCTGAGTCAGGAGTCACAGGTGGTGCTGGGACAGGACTGGGAACAGGAGGACTGGGAACAGGAGGACTGGGAACAGGAGCACTGGGAACAGGAGGACTGGGAACAGGAGTACAAGGAGGTGGACAGTACTCTGCTGCTGCAAAAGCTGCTAAATATGGTATAAATAATGAGCACGCATGATCAATCTCAAGAAGATAGTTAGGGTATAACATTCATTATCAAATTTAATGTTTCCTGGGGCACTTATGGCATTGTGGAGGATTTCCAGTCTGGCTGCAATGAAGCAGTACTGTAAGAGTTTTTAATGATATTTGTTTAGGAAATTACTCAGAGATTTCTGATTTTTGTACTTTTAAATCTCATGTAGTATTTGACACTGTGGACCATTGTATTTCTATCCCTCAATAGAAACACTGGATAGACCTTGTTCCCATTTGAGTGACGGGAACAAAGTTTGAATTTTTACTCTCCACCTCGGCCCCTTCTTCCTTGCAGACTTCTGCAAGGCTCAACTATTGGTCCTCCTCTTTTCTTTCTATTTTTTTATACACCTGCTCCCTTTGGGTTGTATTTTTAGAAAACATGACATTTCTTATTAAGAGACCAAAGAATTCAGAGTTTGATTTCACATTAACACCTCCCCAAACAAACTGCACTCTCTAGGCAACCGAACTAGAGTTGGATTAAAACAGACTAGATAGGGTTGGTGTGAATGCACCCTGAGATTCAAGCAGCACAGTTTTTATGCGATTATCCAGTCTGACAATAAGGCTGAAAAACGCATCACGACATAGGCATTTCATATCAGTTGATATCAATAATTATTGATCCGCTTTTTGTTTTAAATATCTTAAATTCTGTCGAACTGGTGATCTTATCTTTCCCACTTTATCCACAGTTTCTTCTCAAGCTGTTGTACTCATTTTCTCTCTTCACTCCACATCATTGATTTTTTTATTTTTAAGCAGCTGTGAACTGCTGCTGTGCAGGTTGTTGCTAGGTAACCAAGGAGCGAGTGAGTGAACCTAGCTTAGCTGACTGAGAAGTTAAGCAGCCAAAGCCTTTCCTCTGCCTACATCACCCAGAATGCTGTGCAGTTCTAAACATATTATTTACTGATATTGATCACATGTTTTTATTGATCTATAGGGCAGTCCTATATCCAGTTACACATTTGTTAGTTAAATGCAGGGAGAATAAGATGGAAACATGCTTATGTAACAGGTGGAACAGGACTGGTACCAGGAGTAGGAGGAGCAGGACTGGTACCAGGAGTAGGAGGAGGTGGACTGGTACCAGGAGTAGGAGGAGTACCAGGAGGTGGACAATACTCTGCTGCTGCAAAAGCTGCTAAATATGGTACGACTAGTACGCACAAAAATGCAAACTGTGAAAAGTCTGGGATGGTTTTTTAAAGCAACTTTAATTGAATGCAGTTATCAGTGTATCTGTGATTTTTGTACTTTTAAATCTCACTGCAGTATTTGACACTGTGGACCATTGTATGTTTTCATTTTATCTAGTTACAGATTTACTAATTAAATTCCTGTAAAATTAGTTGACTACCTATTGAATCTGGAGTTACAGGTGGTGCTGGGACAGGACTGGTACCAGGAGGAGTGGGAGGAACAGGACTGGTACCGGGAGGTGTGGGAGGAACAGGACTGGTACCGGGAGGAGTGGGAGGCACACAAGGAGGTGAGCAATACCTGCAGCTGCAAAAACTGCTTAATGTGGTACAACTAGTATGCACAAAACTGCAAATACTGAAAAGTTTGGGATATTTCTATATGAATAAGGCAAATCTGACTGACTGCAGTAATCAGTACGCATTTGTTTCCATTTTATCCAGTTACAGATTTACTATTTAAATTCCAATAAAATTAGTTAGCTGCCTATTTGTAGTTTTGAATTAGGAGTTAAAGATGGCGCTGGTATTAGCTAGTATGCTAAGAAGCTTTAGCATATTAGCTAAATATGCTAAAGCCGCTAAATATGGTCCGAGTAGTAACAGAGATTTAAAAGAAGAAGAAATACTTACTGTTAACTTTTTTGCTTAGCTATTTGTGATGGCATTTTATGAAGATTGGGACGGTTTACAGTTTAAGCCTCTCTAAAATATCAAAAAGATTGTAGATTGAATTAGTAATGGTTACTAATAGATGTGATTAAATCTATTTTAACTGACCCATTCAGTTAACACAGATTTTAACACAAAGACATCAACACCCAACCAACAGAGGCAGACTACATCTTACTAAAGGTGAAATTTCTTTATTATATGAAAATGGGTATCCATAATATTATCTGAACAGATTATTGACGTAACGTTTATCCAGATTTTCTGACTCTCTGAAGTCTAAAGAAAAAAGATTTTAATAAAGAGTACACCAATGAATCGACCAGCTGATTGGGATGAATCAGTGCATCCCAATTTTTATTTTATTTTGGCCAACCAATAAGTAACTAACTGATACATAAAACATTTCTGGGGGGAAATGTGGGATTGCACAAAGATAGGTTACAGTAAAATAGGGATATATAACATCTTTATAGAAAAGGTTGGCCAGTCAGATAAACCCTCATGGATCATATGGTTCTTTTTAGACTCTTAATCTCAGTTTAGTCCCTGAGGAGGAACCGTCAATTTGGACTAATTGACCAATGAGAAACTTACTTGGGCAAACATGACGGCTACATCAATTTAGTCACTGAAAACGGATCCAGCTATTTTATTTTTTATTTTTTGGAATATGGATTCAGAGATAGCTCTTTAAGTGTAAAAAAAAAAAAAAAAAATTTGCAAAGCTATCCTTTTAGTCATAATAACGGCATTACTCTAGCTGATTTCATATTACTGTTAAGCTATAAGAAGTTGTTAGAAGTGCCATGATGAAACACATGCAAAGTAGATTTAAGTTCACAACTGAGGAAGGCAGGCGTCACTATAAGGGAGACCTGATTGTAGTTGAAATTCAGAACTAATGAAACGGTACAGAATCTCACATACACAGAATTAAGGAAGTGTCGTTTTTGGTGACCTTTGTGCTCCGTGCATCAGGTGTCGGACCTGGTGCGACTCCGGACACGTCCGTCGGCGGCACTGCAAATGGCTCCGTACCGGCCGTGAAACCAGGTGATACTTTAAATCCAGTTTCTGTCATCACTGAAAGACGAAGTTCAAACATCATGGGATTGAAAATGATGCCTTCGTGCTTTTACAGGGAAGGAAGTAGGTGTTGGCGGAACGCCTCAGCCAGGTAGATCAAGTATTAAAACTCTGCCATGAGCATTAGCTGCACAAACTTGCACACGTAAGCTTCAGTAACTGCTGTATCCCATGACCCTTGCACATAAAACTCACACATTGTTTATACTGCTAATGCTGGCAGCTAATGACCTCCTCCAGCTCACAGGCTCCAGCTGTGGCAGTGTTAGGATCCACTTCACAGTTTCTACCTTTTCTGGCCTCTCTCATGCACTGGATGAAACTGGAACCTGTTGTCTTTTCGGCAGGGCCCACTCCTATTGCTGCACTTAATAAGGCCCCAGAGGTCCCACAGCCCAGTAAGACCTGCTGCTTGCCTTAAGCCTCTCCCCAAACTCTGCAATGTGGCTTATTTGTTTTTTCAGTAGATGTTGAATGTCTCATCCATGTTAGTATTTGTGAATGTAAATGTTTCACAGATAAGCACCACTCTCCTCCTGCACTGACAGCATGTATGGGAATGTTTTTAATGGGTTACAGATATTTATAGTCTTTCATTTATTTATTTAGAGTCTGACATGAAATCAGAACAAATCTTTTCTGTTATAGGTCACTAAGATTATTTTAAGAATTATGCCAGAATAAGAGAAACGTTTACTTTATTAAAGATAAAGAAGTCCAGTTTCAAGCTCCATTTCAACTCCCCCACTCAGCTCCTGCAGACTAGCCAGTAGCAATTAGCAAACACCTGGTGGAATTGCACTTTAGCTGAGCTCAAAATAGCAGCCATTTCTCAGTGTAACACTGGTAAAAACGTTGTTTAAGGCTTAATAGAGGAGCCATGTTGTGATGACTTCCTGAAGGTGGAGTTTCATGAAGAGCAGGAGTTTTTAAAGAGACAGAGTCCCAATTTCAAGTCGTTAAATTACAAAAGTCAAATTTTTATCAAATCATATTTGATATATGCAGCATTTTTAGAAGTAAATGTATATACTGATTCAGTGTCAGACATAGGGGAAAAAGAAAATTGTTTTTTTTATACAGAGTTTGTAAAAATCTGTGTTCAGCTGCTTATGGCCATAGCTTTGTCTAAAATTTGTCCACGTTGTCTGAAATTTTAAATGAATTGAATGCTTTCAAACTAACTTGTAAAAAGCTGGAAATTTCCTGTTTATTGCATGTTTATTGTATTAACTTGTGTTTGTGTAACATAGTTTTAATGTCTTACTTTAGTCAACTCTAAACAGAAACAGAATGCAGGTTTTAGAATCAGTGGCATTTAACTTGTCAAATAATAATAAATATTATTATTATAATTAAATTCAAAATAATTATAGACAATAATAATAAAAAAAACATTTTATTTACAAGACCCACCGTACTTATACTTTACTTGGTTGACCTAAATAAAAGTCCTCAGAATAAATAATTTTATTGCAGATGCATAATCCCACATTAAGATTTTTAGAATAATTTAACCATGAATTTGAGTTTATTCATTTAGTGCTAAAAATAAATAAATCCAATGTTAAAAGTTCCTGTTAAAGAGAAGCATAAACTTTGACAGCCCTCAGAATTCAACAATAAAACAAATTACTTAAGTTGTCTTCTGTTTTTTAAATTAAATTTAATTATTGTTTATTCACACAGATATATGCGCTCAAATCAGTCTCAAAACTTGCGCAGATGGGTGACTGATCGTTAATTTGGTGAGGCGAATAATAGAACGAAAGAAACGGGAAGAAACCTCAGAATTATATTAGCATTCACAGACAAAAGAAGCAGCAAAGCATCATTTCACATGAATTACTAAAACACTAAACTGCTTTGACCAAATGAAGAACATGCAGATTGATAAATACAAAATCAACAAAAGCAGGAGAAATGATTGCGTTAATCTGTCCCACTTATCGTAGGTATACCACTTCATTTGAAGATGTTCTGCAGACTGTGGATTTTCTGTTTTACAGTTTCATTCAGTCACTTCGATTCACTTCTCACATCATTACTGAGGCGAAGTATTTATCATAGTATGATAATTAAATGCTGATATTTAATTATTAGGGTACAAGATGTAGTAATGAGGAGGAGGGAGACTGATGTGTTTTCTCTGTTACATCTTAACGGTCTGTTTGTGTCTGCACTTTTCTTTTTGATAACTTCTCTTCATTCTTTCTCTCTAACATTTCACTTTGCTTCACTGGTTAGCTTTCAAACTGTCTACATGTTTCATTTTCAAACTCACAAAGTGGATTGTGTTCCCTTAATTTCATTTTGTTTGTCTACAGCTGTGTTGATGTGTTCTGACACTGTGGTTATTTCATCTCTGTGTTCAAGTTCAGACGAATTAATTCATTTAACCCTAAAGTTTTAAATGAGACACTGTTTGTACACTGTAAATCCTCCTACAACATGAAAGTAATTGAACTTGGACATCATTTACTCCAATCTGGTAAATGAATAGATGAAGAAGGCGTAACGTTTTAAAAAATGTGTTTTGATTAACTTTGTTGTTCTTTCTTTTTGCTCCATCTTGTGGTGGCTTCACGAAAACAGGCGGTAGGTTCAGTATATTTATTTTAATTTTTCACTTTATTATATATGACTCCACCTTTTAAAGTAAAATGTTCAACTTTGGCAGTCTCAGGTGGAATCATACAGCCTGGCGGTAAGTGCTTTTGAATGACTCACAATAGTTTGTGTGGCTGCAAGAATATTAGATGCTTTAAATGTGCAAAAAAGTTTGTATTAAATTAATAAAAGTTCCAGAATTGTTTTACTTTTAGGCAAACATTTTTTGTAAACTGTCTGCTTGTGTATTTCTGTTACAGGGTGTGCGTGTGTTTCTAATTCACCATATATTTATTTTTAACATAAAGTCATTGCTTTAACCTGACATTAGTTACATGCTTCATATTAATAATTTATTTCAACCTTGTTTTTCCATTTAGTTGGCACAACTGGTGGACAAGTTCAACCCGGTAAGTTGAGAGGTGATGTTAAATCTATGACCACCAGGGGGAGACAAAGACAGCGTTGTAACTCTTGTTTTTCAGGTGCTGGAGTCAAACCACCAAAGCCATATGTACCAGGTAAAGATGAGCTCTGCAGTTTTACTGTGGTCCATCTGGGTTATGATTATAAAGTAGAAGCAGTGTAATTCCCCTCCAGGTTTGTTAATTCATGTTATGTAGAACCGAACAATATCCACTAATCTTTTATCTGTTGATAATGAGCCAGCAGAAATATACACTAACTGTTGCAGTGTTCATGTTAAAACTTTAGTTTGAAATCATTTCAGTATCAAAACATTCTTATCAGATGATCAATACAGACTTTTAGCTATCCCTCTTTCACATGCATGGTGCATTACTCTGAGCAAGCAGGTTCTGTCTAGACAACAAATGACCCAAACTGAATCAATAAAAGCAGTTTGTGTAAAAGGAAAAGCTGCATCAGGTCTTTTTCAGCCCAATCAGACCTCCACCGGACTCAACACTCGTTAGATTTTTATTGCACATGCAGCTTTACAGTTTTAGAAATGTTTTTACTTTATTGTCTTTGTGAAATAGCTTGAATGCTAGTGTAGCAAAAAAAGAACAGTATCAAACTAGAACATTTCTGAAAAAATGTAAACTGTGCCTGCCTAAATGTGCTCATCGGTTTTGACCCACCCAGCGTTCTGATGCTAAAAATTAGCATCAATGCTAAAGTAAGCTACAATAAACTCGATAGTATGTGGAGAGTCACAAGCATGTTGAGTAACATGGATTTACTGAGGCGGTTCATTACCAGAAAAAAAAACGGTCATCTCTTAACACCAAATTAATTATTTTTTTATAAAACATAATGTCTTCTGAAAGTCTGCTTAGACACAACAAATTAAGAGTTGGTAATTTTGCAAAAGTAAAGTTCAGATGTTTACTTCATGGCTCTTGGTTACCAGGAAACTTGCTCGTCTCTTAGCAACAGATCAACAACAAATATTGTTATTGTTCAAAATCCACAAGATTTCTTCTGCTCTTTTGAAATATTACTTGTCCTCTGCTACTGAAGAATTGTGCAGTTAGTGAGTTTTCCAGAAAAGTGATTTTTTTTTTCTGTCATTGTTGGTGAAAATATTATAAAACAGACATTCAACATAAAAATCTGATTTATACTTCGTGGCAGTTTATTAGAAAAAAACCTCTCATCTCTTAACACCAAATCAATGACAAGCAATATTATTGTTTATAAAACATTAAGTTCTTTTGAAACACTGCTTATCTGCTTAGACACAAGAAATTTACAGTTAGTAAATTTTGCAAAAGTAAA
>NW_006801051.1:0-11654 GCF_000485575.1 Poecilia formosa | reverse complement strand
CTAGAACATTTCTGGAAAAAATGTAAACTGTGCCTGCCTAAATGTGCTCATCGGTTTTTTTACCCACCCAGCGTTCTGATGCTAAAAATTAGCATCAATGCTAAAGTAAGCTACAATGAACTCGATAGTATGTGGAGAGTCACAAACATGTTGAGTAACATGGACTTACTGAGGCGCTTCGTTACCAGAAAAAACGGTCATCTCTTAACACCAAATTAATTATTTTTTTATAAAACATAATGTCTTCTGAAAGTCTGCTTAGACACAAGAAATTTACAGTTAGTAAATTTTGCAAAAGTAAAAATCAGATGTCCACTTGGTTACCAGAACCGTCTGCTGTGGTATCCTCTCCTGTTTTCTACTGCCCTCAGCAGATTTAACAAACAGCCATCAGTAAACCCTCCAATCCTCAAAAAAAAGTCAATAAAAATAATCATATTGTGAAATAAAGTGAATAAATAGAATGATGCAAAAATAGTAAAGTATGTTAAAAATAAAAAGCAAAAGAGACATAATTTAAATATAACTTTACAAATAATGTTGACAAAATATTTGTGTTCATTTTTAAGCTTTGAAAAAAAAAAAACAGACTGATATTAATTAATAGTGTTGTTTGTATTGGTTTTCATATAAATGTAATGAACTGAATGAGGAGTGCAGGGCTTTGTTCATAAATTAAATTAAGCCGATAATGAACGTGTTCAGTCTGAGGCCTGCTCTGAGGTCTTCACTGTTGTTCTCTGCAGTTCCAGGTGCAGGTGGATACGGGTATCCGTATGGAGGTACGTTTCTCAATGTTTCTTGTTAGACGCTCATCGATGTGATGGAAACGACAACATATCATATATGTAACCTTTGTGTCAGTTCCTTACGGTACCGGTATCGGCACCGTGCCTGGGCAGGGAGCAGGAACAGGAGTGAAATATCCAGGTAAAGATATTTCTTTTTCACTTCAGACAATCAATCAAACTGGTTCTCAAAGAGGTGTGAGAGATTTTCACGTTTCTCATGCAATAACCAAGTCGTCTTAATTCAAAAAGCACATTTGCCTTGCTGTGCTGTGGCCTCATGTGTCTCTCTGGTGTGTTTTGCAGTTGCAGGAGGCAGAGTAGGAATCCCTCTGGCTGCAGGAGGCTACCAAAGTCAGTGCTTGTCTATAAACTCTGTGGTTTATGAAAAACAAGAATTTATGAGAAATAATGTTATTTAACATACCCATATGACAAAAGGATACAGGGGAAACCAGGAGGTCACAAAGGCCTTGTAAAAAAATAAAAATAAAGCCACTCAACATTTTTCTGTTAGTTTGTTTCTCTATCTGACCAAACTGTTCTTGTGTTAGGATGCCAGAGTAGTGTGAATTCAAAAGTGTAGACATTAAGTTCAGAGTGCATTTTAGGAAAGGTCAGATGATGACTTTTATGTTTCTGGTAATTTATTCCCAACATTTGAGTTAAACGGAGTCACACCTGTGGATGTATTTCAAGTGTAAAACCTCAAGCACACTCATTCCTGGTGTGACACCATTGAAAAATGAAGAGGAATCCGTCAAGAAGTCAGAGATGATTGTGGACATTTACAAGTTTGTCTCATCATGGGGAACAATCTTCAGATCCCTGAAGGTGCCACATGGCAAATCCAGACATGATGCTATTCAGGGAGGAGACGGGTTCTGTGTTCGCCTGATTACACCAGTTGCACCAGGTGCAAAATATTGAGCATCTGACTAAGAGGAAATGTTAAAATTACTCTAAAAGCAATATCAAAAGTCAGAAAATAATCTGGAAGTAAACTGAGGAGCAAATACCTTAGTTTATGGAGATATTTCTTGTCGTCTGACGAAGCTAAAATTAAATGTTTTGGTCATAATGACTGTTGTTGCAGTCCTAGACATCCTGCATGTTTTGTAGCAGGAGAAACGAGGTAAATGTATTTTTATACAGACTATGTAAACATCTGGTTTCAACTGAATATGACAAAGAATTCATGCGTCTTCAACATTTGGGTGGTTTAGCGTCACACGGTCAAGATTAAAAACAGTGTTGATATAAAAGGAAAGGAGCATGAAGAGCTTAATAACACACAGTTTTCCCCTGACAACACAATTGTCCGGCCCAGCGCTCAGGGTGACAGTTGGTCAGGACGTGCCGTCACATCGCACTTCCTGTGCAGGAAATCGGCCAAAACCCTGATAAGTGACGAATGAGGAACTGCTTTGATGCCGTTTCAGAGCAGAAAGTATTTACAGCTTGTCTTGTCCTTCTGCATTTGTTTCTGCGTTGTTTGTGTTTCTTTGATAGCCTATAAAACAGTCATTTCTCGTCTCTCCTGAACCCTGTCTGTCTTTGTTTCTGCGCAGGTGGACAGGCGGGAGCTGGTGGTGGAGTCAAACCACCCAAACCAGGTAAAATACCAGCTCTCGCTCCGTCACAGCAAACCCTAACTTATCCTGGTTCCCCCTTTAAACGACGACGAGATATTTTTGCTCATATAATCCCAACACAAGAAGAAGAAGTAGTAAGACGTCCAGTTATTTACCTTATAAAGCCTGCAGAATCCAGCTCTACCAAAAACAGCAACCCCAGGAGGGTTTCTGCACCATTAGGAGTTTGCAAATTGTTGGTAATACTGAAGATAACATCACAGTTAGTTTCTTTTTTTAATCCCCCAAGAAAACAAGCTGTGGTGGAGCCCTTCCCAGAAAAAAGCTCAAATCTGTTTTGAGGAATTCCTACATGACCTGAGATGAACTGTGTCGTCTTGCCAGAAAGAAGAAACAAAATAATAAAAATGAAATGTTTTGGCAACAAAAATAGTCTTAGCATTTGCTCTTTTGTGCTGTGTTTGATCAGGTTATGGTAACCTTGGAGGAGGAGGAGTATATCAGCCAGGTGAGAGTCACATTATGTCGCTCTATCTTACTTTAAAACTGTAAATACAGAAAAAGATAAACAAATGTTTTCATTTTAAAGAGTCCAACCCACTAACTGTGTCTGAACCTGGAGTTGCAGGTGGTGCAGGGACCGGACTGGGACCTGGAGGAGCATCAGTCGCACCAGGAGGTGGACAGTACTCTGCTGCTGCAAAAGCTGCTAAATATGGTACAAATAATTAACACACAGGTGAAGGGTTAAAGGAGAGAGAAATGCTGAACTATTTGTTTTATAGGGCATGTGTTGAAATGTCACTTTTATGTCATGAAAGTGTGTTGAGGTTGGTTTTTAAATGTGGGGGAGAGTTTAAAAGTGATGTGCAGTTTTTCGGTGTCCGTTCTGTTCACTAGGTGTTCAATCAGGAGTTGGACCAGGAGGAGTTCAAACAGGTACATGATGTTCACTCTGATATATGATGCAGCTTCTCCAAGCTGCTGTTTTATACTGGAGATGCTTTCCAGAGACCTAAAAATATTTATTTTCCTTTAACGTTTTTAATTTCATATTTCTGGAATTATGTGGCAGAGAAACAGGTGGAAACAATTTGCGTGGTTTTCAAAATATTCTGTACCTGATTCAATACTTTATCAAACCACATTTTAGTCCAACTACAGCTGCAAGTCTTTGAGATTACTTTGGTCTAAATCTAATCCATGCCGTTGTAGTTCAGACTGTATGTTTAGGGTTTCTATTGCATCTAGCAGGTTTTCTTCCAGTATTCCTCTGTATTTAACTCTGTGTGATTAGCTTCCCTATCTCCACGTTAGAAAAATATGCCAAGAGCATAAACTGATCTGACCTGAGCACCTATCTCCCATTTGCTGTGTCTCCTTTATGCTTTGGGGAAAACTATAAACAGAATTTCTTCTTGGTTTCTTTTAACAATTAGTCTCGTCTCGCCACTCTGCCATAGCGGCTTTTGTGGCGAACGTGACTAATAGTCGTCTCTGATTGGTTCCCTCTTTGCTCGGTCTGCCGGTTTAGGAGGGAGGCCTTATCTTGGTAAACTTGGTAAAGTTTTGGTAAACTGTTTCACTCACTTCTAATTGGGTTTTATTTCGCCGATTCAGAGTAAAATGGGATGAACACCAATAGTGTCATAAACTTAAAGTTTAGCTTGTAAAAGGAATTTGTGAACAGCGTATTCTTCCTCCTTCCACGACACAATCAATCGTTACTTTATCACGTAAAAACCCAATGAAATACATTCCAGTTTGTGAGTTTAATATGACAAAACATGCAAAGGTTTGAGGGCGATATATTCTTCTGAGAGACGGTGTCCTGTTCCTCCACCGGTGATGAAGGAGTGTAATCACACAGCAGCAGCCGGCAGCACAGACTGTGTTCAAGCTCATCACAAATAGATACGTCGCTAATCTCTCTCCCAGAGGTCAAAGGCATGTTGGGCTGTGCTGCAGATGGTGCGAAAAAATAAATAAATAAATAAAAAATTTAGGAAGTTGCCCAACTTATGCAGGAGAGAGATTTTTCAAATTCAGTAAATAAAGAAAATGAGGTCAAGCTGTGCTGTATTCTGTTTGTATTTCTCTGATTGTTGCTGATTTAATTTACTTAATTTTTGTATGTATGTATTTATTTATTTATTTATTTATTTATTATGTCATCTGGCTGAACATAATCCCACCAGTAACTGCTTTTTAAATCCACAGGTGTGGTTCCTGGTTATAATGGCGGATACCCTCAGCAGTACTACCCAGGTACTTAACTGTCTCCTTGTTACATTTTCTTTATGCTTATAAATCAGTGATGAATGTTATATATATTATGCTTTATATGTACATTTGTATTTTTGATAGAAACGACTGATTTGTCATGCCATGAATAAGCAGAGATAATTTCGTAATCAGCTGGAAACAGGGGCTTGTGTTCAGTGTCGCAGTCTGAAGCTGCATCCAGGCAGACATATATTATTGAACAGCTTTAATTTTTCATGTCTGTTTCTGGATCAGGTGGATTAATGCTCATCAGCCGCTTTTCATGAAATGTGAATAAAAAAAAGAAGTTATTGCATCATTCATATTTATAAATAATTTACTTAGAATAAAGGCTAAAAGAGGGATGAAGCCGTAAGCTACTGAAAATTGTCCTTTTTTTCCAGTAAATTAATATTTCTCCCATTTAACAAAGGAAGAAGAAACACAATTTTAAAATGTTTACTAGGGTTTATATATTAATAAGATTCGATTTATTTCTCTGCCTTTATGTTTCTTGAAATCTTTACTAATCCCTATTCCAGATTTTCCAGATTTACATTTTGACCTGTCTATGTGAGACACATTGTTGAAGTCTGCTGTATTTTGTAGTTCAGCTCCATGATATAATATAAAATAAAAATATATTTAATCTTGTGACTGTATGATGTTAATGAAATTAATTTAATTTTAAATGTAGCTATTTTGGATTCATAAAGCTTGTCCTATTCAAAACCCACAGGATGGTTTATTTGTGTCTTATGTTTATAAAGAATTAAATTACTTTAAAAACAAAAATAAATGACAGTTTTAACTGCAAGATGTTTGCATAGTTATGTTTCATGCAGCAAGTTCTCTCACTGTCCTACTTTAAGCAAATAGTGATCAAAGTTAATGTTCACAGATGTTTCTAAATATAATCCAAGCGAGGGAACCACAAAATGTTTGGACACTTTGCAAAATGTTGGTGTCAAGAGTCTTGCAGCTCATGACACCACAAATGTAATCCACTAATATTAAATTTACACAAGTGCTGCTCATATGTTGTAGCAATGAGCCAATAAAAGCACTAATTGCCTCTGTCTGCGATGACTCACATCAGCATGCTGATTGCAGAAAGGAGCAATCAGCATGCTGATGTTCCTGATGGTGATGAGCTTCTGACATCACCATGTTTCTGTTTGGTTCTGTTAGTTATTATTTGACTAATTGGGAATACTCATAGACAGCTGAAGGCTATGATACTAAGATGTCTCGTATTTCCTGTGTCTTTTTGATGTCGTTTAGGTCAATATGCGCCAGCCCCACTGACCCCGCAACAAGGTACCAAAGATCAACTTCATCACCTTGCTGCACATTTAATTACAGTCTGAGGGACCCATGATGATCCTGTTCCTAATTCAGATAAACAGCTTAGAGATGACGACATTTATCCAATGTACCAATGTGTGTGTCAATAAATTTGTTGCTAAGATTTCGTTAGATGACAAATGCAGAGCTTTAAAAAACTGAAGGAGTGAAAACGGCATGGAGCAAACATCTGGTTTATAACATAATACTAACACATCAATTAATTTAGCATAGGAAGTAGCATAGCTATAATAAAACAATGTTATTTGTTTCTTTTGTCATCTTGCAGCCAAGGCAGCAAAGTATGGTGCGCTGCAGGGCTTCCTTGGCGGAGGAGGCGGCGGAGGAGGCGGAGGCTTCTACAGAGGTGAGTGACAGTCTTTAAACCTCCACAGTTATTAAAACCTCTTGTAAAAATGTTTACAAAAGCCTTGAAAATAGAAAGGTTTGTTGATGCCACAACTGAATCTCACATAAAAATTAAGAAAAATCCAACTTTTCATTAGAGTTTATAATAATGATTAGTATAAATAATTGTAGCCAAAGTATTTTCGGTGGTTTATACTCAGACTTTGTTAGTTAATTGGAGTGTCTACAAGGTTTTAGTTGGTAATCCAAGACTTTTTCTTTGTTCCTCCTAAAAATGGGGAAAAACAAGAGAGCATGGCAGTGAGCTATATAAAAACACTGATCATTTTGATCTTCGTGATTTCTTAATGCGGTATTTATTTTCACACTAAAGGTTGGATTTTTCTGCTTCTTCCATTGTGCAAATGTGATTATTTCAGTGCAATAAGAACACACACAAAAAAAAACTGCAACCTTAACATGATTGATTATTGTCGAAGCCACTCCTTGGTAATGAACTAATAACTCTGCTTACTGCGGTGTTCCCTGTAGGTGGCGCTGCAGGATGCCAGGGTAAATACTGTGGGAGGAGGAAGTAGAGGGTCTCCAGATCCAGTGACCTCAAGAAACCATGGTGCTACTGCATGATCTAGAATGTACATTTTATATGCAAACAAAGCCCGATTAGACAACCTGTATAGATGTTTGTTGTTGCTTACTTGACTTTAATGTCTGTTTTTCTACAAACCCACCGACCCAGAATTTTGTACACGTTCTGTTGTGAACATACGTTATAGATAGTGCCTCTAAATAATCATGTATGTGTTCCAGTTAATCAGCTTTAACTCTTTGCACTCCGTCACAGGAGTTAGAAATGCTTCGTGTCTTCGGTGAGTGTGTGTGTGTGTGTGTGTGTGTTTTTATTGTGATGATCAGGCTGACCTTTGTGTTTTAATCCCTAAAACAAGTGGACGAGTCCCACCCGTCCGAGCAGAACCCGTTGCCTCTCGGGGAGGGTTGGCTTGGTCAAAGCTCGCCCAAACGCCGATCAGATCTGTCCAATCTGCTCGCCGCTCTTCCTCCGCTGCTATTTTTAGCCGTGCCGAGTGTAAAGCGGTGGGAGCTTGCTCGGGCCAACCCATCTGCTCTCTGAGATTTTGCTGATTCTTGTCGCTGTGCAGTGAAGTCTCCTCAGCACTTTCTGATCTTCGAAGAGCAGAAAGCTGAAGGCAATCGAAACGTCTTTTGATGCTTTACAGGGAGAGAAAAGCAGCTGGCTAGAAGTAGATGTCAGGCTGACATGGACTTTATGTGTGGTTGAATGTTGTGTGTTGTCTCATTTATGTTTTTTTTTGTTTTGTTTTGTTGTTTTGTTTTTTTTTTGCCTGTTTAATTGTTTGGACTCATAGCTTTATCGTTATCAGGAAAGCATAAAACAAGAACAATCTTTTTGCATTTATCCTTTGTTACTAATTATTATTACAGGCTTTGCTTAATGGGGGAGGATGTGTGTTTATGTGAGGCATAAAAATCCTCTTGATTATTTACTTGAGCTGCTTTTATCAGGCTTTACTGACCAAAGGTTTCTGAGTGCTGTTGCCAATGTGACCGCATCTCTCCATGTGTAACTATGTACTGTATTTTTGACTAATTTTGATGTTAGCTGGCTTCAGTTTCTTTCACTCGGGGCTGGGTGAGAACTGTCTTTGAGCCTCGCCAGGTTGGACCATGTCAGATGTGACGTGGGATGCTCTTCATCTTTATTTAAAACTGTTTTCAGAAGGAGGAACGGTGTGGTTTTGCACTTTTTTTTTTAAATGATCTCCACGACACATGCGACTCGATCCTAGACATCCTGGCAATGTTTTTGCTTTAACAGATAACAAAATAAATGTGTTTAAAGAAGCTGTTTTCTTTTTGTTTGCTTGTCTCTTTCTTTAAACACCAGAACAACTCAGTTGATCAAAACCATGTTAGCTTTTCCAAATTTTTATAAAGACTAATAAAATTTATTGTTTTACAGCAGTATTTAGTTGAAACATACATTGAATAAAAACACATTCACCTTCTTTTCTCAATGTCTTAAGTTTATTTTAGGTCAGTTAGGATTAGCAAAATTATTTCTCTTTTAAATGCCACAATAACGAGAGAATATGTCAGATTTATTTAGTTATGTCTTATATTAATGTCAAATGTGTCACTTAACATATCAGAAGTTTACAAAGTCGTGACATCATCAACGTGGCACATAAAGGTACTGTTTTACATTTTTATTGCAGCACAGCCACAAACTTAAACAGAATAATTGGGACTTTTAAGTATTGCATGAATGGAAAATAATGTTTACATCATATCTCCAGAAGCCGTCTAATTATGTCAAAAAGTTAAAGGATATGAATAGTTTTGCGAGGCACTGTGTAAGTCCTGCAGTTAGTGTCCTAGATGGAGATGATAAAGCCATGCTGCTGTTTCCTGAGGCTCTCCAGGGACAGACGCTGACCCTGGACTCACATCCTGCAAAAGAAGCTGACTCTGTTTTCTATCTGCAGCAGGGCTCCTGTGGAACCGTACAATGTTCACACTGTAGTTGTATAACTGGTGATCTACAACGACATGATTTCTGTCAAATGTCCTCAAATAAAAAATATGAACGAAAGCTTGTAAACTTGGTCCCAAGTGTCAGAAAAGCACAGTTAAATGTATTTAAAAAAAACTGCTACAATAACTGGAGACTGGAAAGATGTTGCATAAAAATCTTTTGAAGAAAAAAAAAACACTTGTCCTCCATGTTTTCTTCCTACTGGTATAACTACTGGTTACATTCTGGATGATTTTAAGTAACTTGAAGTAACTACAGTGGTCTTGGATGGTAACTTATGTTAAGCCATTTGTTTTTCTATAAGGTGTAGACATTTCAAATCCGATTCAAAATTTTCCAGTCAAAAACAGCAGTTTTTGTTTTTGTTTTTCTTTTCAGAATACCTTATATGGATACTTGCTTGCTTTCATCTAATTCGTTTAATTGATATGCGTCTTTCTGTTATGACTGTGGCAGTAACGAAGCATTATTTTATCTTAAGACTCCCTCGAGTGAGATATTGAAGGCTGATTACAGTTTTAGTTCTGTGTTTCCAGCTGTTTTTGTATCCTAAACAGTGATTAGATTATATGTTACAACGACTTGCCATATATAGATTCCTCTCTTCTTCTTCTCCCTCCCTCCGAATGGGAAACAAATCCTGAATTCATTAACTGGGGCGTGTTCCCGGTTGGCCAGCCTCTGTATTTTCCTCTCCCCGGCTCTGCCACTCCATTGGTCGGCGGATCTGTTGAATGAACCGCCGGAGAACCGAGCGAACAGCAGCGGGCAGGAGGAAGCAGCGTGGGCCGCTGCGGCTGCGGGGATCGACCGAGGCACAGCCAACACCAGCACCGGGGAAGCGCGCTGCGGTGGAGCCGCTGGGGGACGTCGGTTACTGGTTCTCTGTCGACCAGAGGTTCTCCGGAGGAGACCAGAGGAAAGTGAATGAGGTTGATGCTGCTTTGCTGCACCTGGAAGGACGAACGCATGGGAGAGGAAGAAGGTGAGGAGCTGGCTGCTGGGGTGGTGAGGGCGTTTAAAAGGCAGAGGACGCTGCAGACAGAGAGGCGATGAATGCGGAGTTGTGCTTTTATGTTTGACATCCACTGATCAGATGTGAATTTGTCAGCGTTTCACCCAAAGGGAGGCTTGTTTGGGCATGTTAGCGCTGATTCTGAAGCCGTGTTTTCCTCGAGTTGATGCATCCATCATGTTTGTGTGCACCAGAGACTCTCGCACCAAGCTCACTCTGCGTGTTCAACCAGTAAAAAACATGACTGTTTATGATCAGATTAAAGATGAACAACAAAACGGTGAAAAGACAAGACTCTTAGGTCTAAATGAAAAACAACTGCTTTTCTAAGTACTTATTACCATTTGGGTGGGTAAAAAAAAAGGACATAATTTCACAGAAATGTAGGGTTTAATATTAGCTTCTTATTTTGGTTGTGTTGTAGGTTTTTCATCTGTCCCTCTTGTATTAGACTGTGTTAGTCCTGTCCCCTCATGTTCTATGAATAGAACCGCGCAGACTTTGCATGTTTACATTTGCATTGCAATGATTCTGCAAGACATATGTGCTTCACCTGTACAGCTCATGCTGTGCGGGGGAAGATGAGGGTGTGTCTGTTTGCTTTTGCTATCTCGTCTTGACAAATGCAGCAAAGAAAGAATCACTCTTAGACATTCGACTTCAGAAACCAGTGAGTGTAGTAACCCTAAGCCTGTTTTGCCACTAAGCTCTTCTTTCCTTCATTTTTCAAAGAGATGGATGTCTTCCAAAGTCTCCTGTCTTTAGCTGCAGCCAATGCCTCCTCTGCAGTGAACGATGCCTCTCATATTAACTCATCCAAAGGGGTTTATTCTTCCTGAGACCAACCGTTTTTCTCATTAGCGAGAAGGAAGGGAGCCGTGAACAGCCCTTTGCAGGCCGCCCTCAACACTGAGGTCAGGTTAATGTTTGCACACGTCGCTTTGTGTTGTGCAGATTGCCAACTTTGAGGAAAACTGTTGTGCAACCTCAAGATCTCAGGCCTTCAATAATACATGAGCGACCACATTAATGCTACTTTATCCCATTAGCTGTTGTGATCTGCCAAAAATAAAAGGAAGCAAAGTCCTTAAAACATATGGAGAACTTGGATGCAAAATGGTTTGCTAGACGGGTGATGAATGATAAAGTAACCTTTGGGTTGGAAACATTTTAGTAAGAACAGCATCTTACCTTGTTTTACCTGTTGAGTAACTTGTTAAATAGTTCTGTGAAAATGCCTTTTTTTTTTACTGGAATCTCCAGGGAATCTCTTCCACTAAAAGTTTTCTAAAAGTTAGCCTCAACATTGAACATAAAACCTTATGAGAACCATCAGATAATGTTCCGTAGAGGCTTCTACAGTCGCAGTGTAACCTTTAAGAAATCATCCAGAAATGTCCTGCATTAGTTTCCTGAAGTCTGACCAGAACTTTTATGATATTCCATAAAGGTTTTATAAAGGTTAACTTCCCTCTGACTTACAGGACGTCATCTAAAGAGCAATTAGAGGGAGAGTTGCTTTTGTGTTCACTGAAGGGAAACTAAATCTTTCACAATGTAACCAATTGAGGGACTTTCGCTAAAAGATAGCTCGAAGATACCAACACCTTTCATGAAGTAATCTTCAGACAGGTTTATTGGAGCATAGATACAACTTTTACAGGGACAGCTGTAAAATAAATTTTGCTGGACGATAA
>NW_006801050.1:19349-26713 GCF_000485575.1 Poecilia formosa | reverse complement strand
ATAACTCACATTATGATCATAATAAGAGTAACTAATAAGTAATGGTTATAATATTATAAATGAATGCTAAATCAGAGAAACTAAAAGGTCATAAATGTGATTTTGACATTTGAGCTTGAGATGGTTTAGTTGTAATTAAAGATCACTGATGTTGTGTTGGAGGTGGCAGGTGAAAGGTTAGGGGAAAGCAGCACAGATAACAAGAGCCTGAGAGGAATGAATAATCTTGTATTTTTGATTTCTCTTGATTGAAAGAATGATTCATTGTAAGAGTAGTGTTAATTAGAAGTAAAGGTAGTTAAATATAGAAAGTCTTAATCACATGTGCCGATTTATTTGACGTGATCTGATTTCATCTGACATAAATTTCAGGTACTTTGATTTTGTGTGACACATGTTATGGGTCTAAGTAATCATGCGGTGTTTATATTTCAGTGGAATGATTTTTAGTAATCAAATGTTTATTTTTGGAAATATAAATCAGATTAGAGTATTAGGATAAAATAAAAGATGCTTTTTGGGTGAGACAGGCTGACTGCTGAGAAGCAGAGTAAAACCATTAAAAAGAAGAAGTGTAAATAGATGTTCGCGGAGGAGCGGACAAAGAGGAGAAGTGAAAGTGGGTAAATGTTAGGTGTTTTCCAAAGGCTAAGAGGTCAAGTAGGAACCACCCATGTGGACGGTTGAGTTGTCACTTATACCATCCACATACACACACATGTAAGCAAAAGATATATAAACTCTAAGAAGAGGAAGCAAAGGGTTCTTTGTTCCTGGTGCCGGAGAGAAGCTAACATAATGCAGAAGGACCAACAGCAGATGACGATGCCCTGGAATCCAAGAACCGGCTAAAGACTCCGCACCACCTGTAAGGGACAAGACCCGTGTACCCACAGATTCAGGTTTCCTGATTCGACCGTTGCCCTGCTCTCTGCCCCAAAGACCCCAACTCTGCTGGAATGGACTTGGTGAATGGACAAAGGTCACTGATTGACTGGGATCTAAGAGTCTAAAAAATAAAGGACTGCTTTGTTCCATATGAAGGGGATTTTTGTCTCAACAAGACAGGATCCTGACCAAGAACGCCAAAATTTCTGTTGTAAAGGGACATTACATCTACTGGGTATGAGTCCAACTGCTCCCCAAAGCCTCTTAGAAAATCTAGTGATAGGATAAGGAAGGGATAGGTAATGTGGTTGTAATCTGATATCTAAAAATTGTTAATTGTAACTGGTAAATTGTTTTGAAATAAGTTGCTGTCACTTAACCCTGCTAAAGCTACTAATAAAAATATACATAAAATTTTGATGACGATTGTGGACATTGAAATTAATTCTGAGTCCGCAATTACTACTGTTGCTTCTGATCATTGTAAAGTCTATGTACATGGTTCTAGGAAAATGGAGGCTCCATAGGTTTCTTTGGCAATGAGTAAATAATCACCCTGGGGTTCGAGCCGAGCCACTAAAATTTATCTAGTCTGCAACAAGTGCTCATTATTACAAGGGAGAGAGCTGCCGTTAACAAAAGTGATTATTGGGACTAGGTAACCGTGAGAGCTACTGGGTTAATTGTCTTAATAATTGAAAAGGGTGATAACTTTTGTAGGCAGTCAGAGACTAGACGAGTCCTCCCGCCACCAGCTTAAACAGAATGTTTTCTAGACTATCCATGGAGTAAAAGCCCTAGGAACTAGAAACTTTCCCGACCCTTTAACTGGAGAGCTGGTCAATAGTCAATAGTCAGTCGATGAGAATTGCACGGGTTTAGGTGGGGCTGGCTATTGTGCAATAACAGACACAGGTAACGGTTGCAGCCTAAACTTGCTAAGTTAATGTTCAAAGTTCAAGTCCAAGTCCATCCATCCATTTCTGTACACCCTTGTCCCTTGGTGGGGTCGGGAGGTGCTGGTGCCTATCTCCAGCTAACGTTCCGGGCGAGAGGCAGGGTACACACTGGACAGGTTGCCAGTCTGTCACAGGGCAACACAACAGCACACACACACACCTAGGGTCAATTTGGAGAGGCCAAACTCCATGCAGAAAGACTGGGAATTGAACCCAGATCCTTCTTGCTGCAAGGCAACAGCTCTACCAACTGCGCCACTGTGCAGCCCCAAAGTACACCAGGAGTGTATGTGATAAAAGAAGATTCAGAAGGAAAAGAGATGATCCCGTTTATTACAGATTTTTTAAAAATCTGCGCTGAAGCGGGCTGAAGGCACATTTTCTTCCTTACTACTTTTGATTTCCATCCAGAGCTAACTAGAGCTAATTTTATTGTCATTTCCAGTGGAGTCTCTCCAGCCTCTAAGCTTGCAGACTGGGCTCCGAGACAACTCTTAATTTGCCTACTGTTAGAATATAAATGACTTCCTCACAAAAGACTACAAGAAGTGAACTGAAGGTGGGTTAAGGCGATGATATGAAGATGACACAAAAGCAACTGACGCTAGATGCTAGCTTAGCTCAGAACGATACCGGGAGTGAAATATTAATGCTAATAGAGCTCCGTAAATTTCGAGAAGAGTCTGGAATTGCACAACGAGACATTTTAGAGTCTCAAACTCGGATGGAGGCGTCAATTGGAGAAATAAAAAAGGAGATACTGAACACAGCGGAAGAGAGAGTGAGTAACACTGAAGACCGAGGCACACAGCAAGAAAGAATGTTAGCTTAATTTCTTAAAAAAGACGCCAGATTAACTGCTAAACAGGATGCGCAGGAACAATATAAGAGTGTATGTGACAAAAGAAGATTCAGAAGGAAACGAGATGATCCCGTTTATTACAGATTTTTTTAAATCTGCGCTGAAGCGGGCTGAAGGCACGGACATTTGCATTGAGAGAGCTCACAGAGCTACGGCTCTGAAACATTCTAACGATGGCCGATTAGCCTACCGGCAGGTAACGGTTATAGCCTAAACTTCTGCTAAGTTAGCTTTCAAAGTTAACTTAGCAGAGACTAGACCCTAAACAGTTGTTAAGAAAAGACTGTCCCATTTATAAAAGAAACTGAAACTTCTGAAAGTCCATTTGTCTGATTTTGTGTCTTTGCTTTCAAGGTTGGTTGTCATCTGTTAGATATTCATTACTAGAAATTGGCTAAGCCTCATACAGGTTTACGTTGACTCACAGAAGACATTGACAATTTTTATTGTCTTGTATTTTTGTTGTTGTTCCTGATCTTTTTCTTGAGTCATCCAATCAGGTAAATATACTTATTTAATTTGAATCTGCTTATTTTCATAGGTCTGAGTGAAGTTTGTAACTGCAAATCGAAGAGCAGTTGGCATAGAAGTTGGTGCAGGAGTAACAGTCTAGTATTGTTTATTCGTGTGATAAGCAATATTTTCTACAAATGACATGTATATTGGACAAGTAACCTGAAATATCAAAATATCTTTTTGATTTGTTTGGTTGTACAATCAGGTTGAACTTATTACAGGAGCTTAACTTCCCAAACCAAACCAAATCCGGCCCACTGACAAGCTTTGACTGCCCTGAGTAATTTTGCAGTACTTTGTTGTAGCTGCACACAACACACTGATTAGGTTTTTATTTTGAAAGCCACTATGGTTTTCTTAATGTAATTGATGCACTTATGTGCCTCAGGAAATGTTATGAACAGCTTTCAAGAAATTAGTTCTTAAAGAGATCAAGTCCAGAGCAACAACGGTTCTTTAGCTGGTGTGTCTTCAAGTCAGACCAAGGAGACAAGGGCATAATAAACATGCTGTGTTTTTTCCTAGAAGTCAAATCAATCAAAACAAAATATATATTTACACATCAACAGCCAACTTCATGTTTCACAACGCTTACAGAAAGGCGAACACTCAGGGTGACCTTTGCTGTATGTCTTCCCCCTTCTCTAATTACCCAATTTACTGTCAAATAGAGGCCACTAGAGCCAATAAAACCTTAAAAAAAAGAGAACACTCTTTCTGATCTTGGGTTTTATGAATCCAGGCATAGAGGAGAAATCCTATTTTGGTACAAATACATCAAACCAACTGTCAGCAATTGTTGGTTTGGGGTGTGTAATTCAAATGTTTATTACTGCAATTCTCCACCAAAAAGCGCTAATTTGGCATTACAAACATTTTTGAAAAGTCAAATTTTACCCAAAATTGTTCTGCGAAGTTAAATTCTAGTATTTTAATGGAATCGAAGTGGGCGTGACCAAACAGTTATACAGTGCCCTCAAATGTGAGATGGGTCAACTGACAAATGTAGAGTTGAAATTTGGCACATAGGTAGAACCCACTGAAAAAAAAAAAAAAAATGAAGAAAAAAAAAAAAAAAAAAAAACGTATTTTGGAGATATGACCAAACAAAATTAAATTGGCAATTTGGATGCCTAAACATATTAAAAAGTCATGAAACTTTATCCAAAATAAATGTTTTTCATGTAATAGATCATGTACATGACCAAACTGCTCTACACCGCCTAGCATGAGAAATCTGAGAGATCTGAAACTCAGAACTTCAATAGAACGCCCCAAATTAAGAAAAAAAAATCTCTTGGGGGTATGTCTTAAAATGTACACAGAGGTAGCCATTTTAGGATCAAAGGGCACATTTTGACATGAACCTTGAACTTTAATGATTTTGAGCTTTTTTTCAGCTTCTTTGTCGGTCATTAAGCATTTAAGAGATGGGGGATTCAAAGTTATCAAAACTGTAATTTTCTGAGCATGTTTAGGGGGCGTGGCCAAACAGCAAATGATTCATCCAGGTTGGATGCCCAAAGATCTTCTGTCATATTCTGACAACAGAAGATCCCTCAATCTCAATTTTTTTTTTTTTTTTAAAAAGCTCCAACTCTGACTCCCTTAACCTAATCAGAAATATTTTGTGTGGAATGACAAATAACAAACTGGTCTGACTTGCCTCAAAGCATAAATAGTTTTTACTGGAAGACGTGGCAGCCAGGCAAATTCACAGCTGTAGCTGTTCGTTTGGCTCTAAATTTAACATATTTCAGGCAGGCTACACCAAATCTCACTAAAGATGATTTTTTTTTTATCTAAGCATCATTTCAGTCTTGTGTCAATAAGATAAAGTAAGTAAAAAATCAGCAGTTGATTGGTTAGTCTGACAGTTCCTCCTTCAGTCTCTCCTCTGATAACATGCAGATTCAAGACTGACAACACAACATAAAGGAGACACTTAAGGGATTCTTATTCTTTATATTTTCTGACACACTTTTCAGGTAAATAGCTTCCATTTGTTTCTTACTCTTATAACTCACAAAAATAATAGCTTGTATTTGAAAATGTAGCATTAAGAATGCTGTACATTAAATCTTAATTTAAAGTCTGTCTAAAAAGGTAAAAACACCTCAGTCGGCAGACTGATTTGAAAACACTTTGTTCCAACTCCCGTTGTTTTAAAATATTTTTTATAACTCATCATCACATTGCTAGTGTTTATTTATAGAATTAGATTTAAAATTATGAATGACCATCTTCAACTTTATATTTTTGTCATCTAAAAAGTGTATGCCTCATATAAGCAATAACTCCTGTGATTTTCATCTCTAAATTGGTCAGACTTTAAAAAGTAATCAATTGGACAATTACTAGCTAGAGAGCCATGGTAACATTCAGTTAGTTATTCATTATGGAGCAGGCGGACTATATAGTCATATTCAGTACATTTAAATATTATACTCAAGTGTTTTATGATAAATAACTGTTTTTTGAATAACATTGTGAGGACAGGAATGTCTGTGAATCCGGGTGGAGGGTCAGTTCCAGTAAGTAGTGGGTTATTTTGTGCATCAGCTCAGGAAAACAGACCTGCAGCTGAAGAGGTGAACAGATTCTAGGGGAAATGTTATTGTGTGATGATTTGGGCAGATAGTCTCTGTTGTTGGGGTAAAATCTCTGATCACTTTGGGTGTTTTGCTGTCAGATGTTCTGAGATGTGTGGTCCCAACAATATATCTTTGTATTCAATAAATATGATTAATTTTACCTCTCTGACTTTTTGTGCTGGTTTAATCCTTCGCATACGAATCTCGGGGAGATTTACTGATCTAAATTTGATGTTTCCACCCAGTTCTTGTGAAGGATTTCTGGATTTGTAATACTGATCGATGCACCACAGATATAGTTCTCAGAGGGTCGACCCACTAAATCAGGTGAGCAGAAACTTCTGCAGATTGAATGTGCTAAATCAAAAGTATCTGTATCGGAGGCAAACGTTCCTAAATTCAGAGAGCAGCCAGAGGTGGTCCTAGCCTGTTTGGGGCCCTGGGTGAACCACCTATCCAGTGCCCCCTCCACAACCCCAGCCCCTCCCTTTGGTTGCCGACGGGGTAAGGGAGTGTTGGTGTGATGGTCATCTGTGTCTGTGTCATCCAGTTTGTGTCTCTTTATTTTGCAAAATCTTATTCATATGCCCAGCATATGAATACTGTAACAACTCCCAGATCATGGACTCGAATGAATTTGAGTTCATGGCAAATTTATATTTGCCCTGAACTCCCTCTGGATCTGCATGAATTACAGTTGGCCCCAGTTACGTTACATGGTTCTTTATATATTAATATTTATAAAGATCTAGTCTTGTTTTGTCACGGTTTAACTCCAGCTTCATGTTTGTTTTTCATTCACTTAGCAACGTACCTCCTTTGAGAGCACTTTGCATCTTTCCATTACAAACACCAACATTTACCTGAAAGGTAATCTAGGAATGCAAATGTGTTTTGTGACTGAAAAATGAAAATGAAACAAAACAGGAATAAAGGTACGATCAGAGCAGAAAAACCAAGCCACGCCACCAAGAAGGAGCTTTCTAACTTCAGATCTTGTCACGGGTTTTTGCGCTGAGGGTAAAGGCAATTTATTTCTACAATGCAAACTTAATTTCATGAAAAATTAAATTGTCTAGTTTTAACTTTGATAAAAGGGGTAACAGTATGGAGTTCATGTTTTCTTTAGTTTCATTAAAAGAGAGAGTTGTTAGTGCTGGTATAGTTGATGTTTTTAATTCTACCATGAGCCGTGTTGTTGTTAAGAGCAGATATAATATGTCATAACTAAACTTGCTGGTTATGTTTTGCTTCATTGGAAGCATAAATTATCTCATAGTGAAGTTAGATCATTAAACAGGTGGAGTTGTTCATATTTTCAGAAATAAAATAAAATAAAAGTTGATGTTTGCTTTTTGCTTTTGTTTTTTTTTTTTTTCTGCAGAGATGAACATAGCAGCAGTAAAACAATGGCTCTTAGTAGTGAAGGGACAACTTGAGAAGAATCCTCTGGCATCAAACATTGGCTTTGCACTGATCCTTCTCTGCTTTGAGAAAATTGTAGAGTTGGAGTTTGTTTGTCCCTGTCAGTCGAAACTGAATGCC
>NW_006801050.1:0-18371 GCF_000485575.1 Poecilia formosa | reverse complement strand
AAAAATAGTTTAGACTATTCCTTGCTTTGAAACAAGGAATAGTCTAAACTATTTTTATACTTTTGCAGGCTGGAAGCTTACTTCCTCTTTCTTCAGGAAACCTGCCCTTCCTGTTTCATGGAACTTTCTATCTGACTATGAATTTTTTATGATCAGATAGAAAAAAACAAAGTATGCAGGACACAATAACAACACACACAACCAGATCAGTTTTATTGCAGTCTGACTCTACTGTTGGGTCTTGATGGCACCTGTGTGATTAATTTCAAAGATAACTCACATTATGATCATAATAAGAGTAACTAATAAGTAATGGTTATAATATTATAAATGAATGCTAAATCAGAGAAACTAAAAGGTCATAAATGTGATTTTGACATTTGAGCTTGAGATGGTTTAGTTGTAATTAAAGATCACTGATGTTGTGTTGGAGGTGGCAGGTGAAAGGTTAGGGGAAAGCAGCACAGATAACAAGAGCCTGAGAGGAATGAATAATCTTGTATTTTTGATTTCTCTTGATTGAAAGAATGATTCATTGTAAGAGTAGTGTTAATTAGAAGTAAAGGTAGTTAAATATAGAAAGTCTTAATCACATGTGCCGATTTATTTGACGTGATCTGATTTCATCTGACATAAATTTCAGGTACTTTGATTTTGTGTGACACATGTTATGGGTCTAAGTAATCATGCGGTGTTTATATTTCAGTGGAATGATTTTTAGTAATCAAATGTTTATTTTTGGAAATATAAATCAGATTAGAGTATTAGGATAAAATAAAAGATGCTTTTTGGGTGAGACAGACTGACTGCTGAGAAGCAGAGTAAAACCATTAAAAAGAAGAAGTGTAAATAGATGTTCGCGGAGGAGCGGACAAAGAGGAGAAGTGAAAGTGGGTAAATGTTAGGTGTTTTCCAAAGGCTAAGAGGTCAAGTAGGAACCACCCATGTGGACGGTTGAGTTGTCACTTATACCATCCACATACACACACATGTAAGCAAAAGATATATAAACTCTAAGAAGAGGAAGCAAAGGGTTCTTTGTTCCTGGTGCCGGAGAGAAGCTAACATAATGCAGAAGGACCAACAGCAGATGACGATGCCCTGGAATCCAAGAACCGGCTAAAGACTCCGCACCACCTGTAAGGGACAAGACCCGTGTACCCACAGATTCAGGTTTCCTGATTCGACCGTTGCCCTGCTCTCTGCCCCAAAGACCCCAACTCTGCTGGAATGGACTTGGTGAATGGACAAAGGTCACTGATTGACTGGGATCTAAGAGTCTAAAAAATAAAGGACTGCTTTGTTCCATATGAAGGGGATTTTTGTCTCAACAAGACAGGATCCTGACCAAGAACGCCAAAATTTCTGTTGTAAAGGGACATTACATCTACTGGGTATGAGTCCAACTGCTCCCCAAAGCCTCTTAGAAAATCTAGTGATAGGATAAGGAAGGGATAGGTAATGTGGTTGTAATCTGATATCTAAAAATTGTTAATTGTAACTGGTAAATTGTTTTGAAATAAGTTGCTGTCACTTAACCCTGCTAAAGCTACTAATAAAAATATACATAAAATTTTGATGACGATTGTGGACATTGAAATTAATTCTGAGTCCGCAATTACTACTGTTGCTTCTGATCATTGTAAAGTCTATGTACATGGTTCTAGGAAAATGGAGGCTCCATAGGTTTCTTTGGCAATGAGTAAATAATCACCCTGGGGTTCGAGCCGAGCCACTAAAATTTATCTAGTCTGCAACAAGTGCTCATTATTACAAGGGAGAGAGCTGCCGTTAACAAAAGTGATTATTGGGACTAGGTAACCGTGAGAGCTACTGGGTTAATTGTCTTAATAATTGAAAAGGGTGATAACTTTTGTAGGCAGTCAGAGACTAGACGAGTCCTCCCACCACCAGCTTAAACACAATGTTTTCTAGACTATCCATGGAGTAAAAGCCCTAGGAACTAGAAACTTTCCCGACCCTTTAACTGGAGAGCTGGTCAATAGTCAATAGTCAGTCGATGAGAATTGCACGGGTTTAGGTGGGGCTGGCTATTGTGCAATAACAGACACAGGTAACGGTTGCAGCCTAAACTTGCTAAGTTAATGTTCAAAGTTCAAGTCCAAGTCCATCCATCCATTTATGTGCACCCTTGTCCCTTGGTGGGGTCGGAAGGTGCTGGTGCCTATCTCCAGCTAATGTTCCGGGCGAGAGGCGGGGTACACCCTGGACAGGTTGCCAGTCTGTCACAGGGCAACACAACAGCACACACACACACCTAGGGTCAATTTGGAGAGGCCAAACTCCATGCAGAAAGACTGGGAATTGAACCCAACTTCTTGCTGCAAGGCAACAGCTCTACCAACTGTGCCACTGTGCAGCCCCAAAGTACACCAGGAGTGTATGTGATAAAAGAAGATTCAGAAGGAAAAGTGATGATCCCGTTTATTACAGATTTTTTAAAAATCTGCGCTGAAGCGGGCTGAAGGCACATTTTCTTCCTTACTACTTTTGATTTCCATCCAGAGCTAACTAGAGCTAATTTTATTGTCATTTCCAGTGGAGTCTCTCCAGCCTCTAAGCTTGCAGACTGGGCTCCGAGACAACTCTTAATTTGCCTACTGTTAGAATATAAATGACTTCCTCACAAAAGACTACAAGAAGTGAACTGAAGGTGGGTTAAGGCGATGATATGAAGATGACACAAAAGCAACTGACGCTAGATGCTAGCTTAGCTCAGAACGATACCGGGAGTGAAATATTAATGCTAATAGAGCTCCGTAAATTTCGAGAAGAGTCTGGAATTGCACAACGAGACATTTTAGAGTCTCAAACTCGGATGGAGGCGTCAATTGGAGAAATAAAAAAGGAGATACTGAACACAGCGGAAGAGAGAGTGAGTAACACTGAAGACCGAGGCACACAGCAAGAAAGAATGTTAGCTTAATTTCTTAAAAAAGACGCCAGATTAACTGCTAAACAGGATGCGCAGGAACAATATAAGAGTGTATGTGACAAAAGAAGATTCAGAAGGAAACGAGATGATCCCGTTTATTACAGATTTTTTTAAATCTGCGCTGAAGCGGGCTGAAGGCACGGACATTTGCATTGAGAGAGCTCACAGAGCTACGGCTCTGAAACATTCTAACGATGGCCGATTAGCCTACCGGCAGGTAACGGTTATAGCCTAAACTTCTGCTAAGTTAGCTTTCAAAGTTAACTTAGCAGAGACTAGACCCTAAACAGTTGTTAAGAAAAGACTGTCCCATTTATAAAAGAAACTGAAACTTCTGAAAGTCCATTTGTCTGATTTTGTGTCTTTGCTTTCAAGGTTGGTTGTCATCTGTTAGATATTCATTACTAGAAATTGGCTAAGCCTCATACAGGTTTACGTTGACTCACAGAAGACATTGACAATTTTTATTGTCTTGTATTTTTGTTGTTGTTCCTGATCTTTTTCTTGAGTCATCCAATCAGGTAAATATACTTATTTAATTTGAATCTGCTTATTTTCATAGGTCTGAGTGAAGTTTGTAACTGCAAATCGAAGAGCAGTTGGCATAGAAGTTGGTGCAGGAGTAACAGTCTAGTATTGTTTATTCGTGTGATAAGCAATATTTTCTACAAATGACATGTATATTGGACAAGTAACCTGAAATATCAAAATATCTTTTTGATTTGTTTGGTTGTACAATCAGGTTGAACTTATTACAGGAGCTTAACTTCCCAAACCAAACCAAATCCGGCCCACTGACAAGCTTTGACTGCCCTGAGTAATTTTGCAGTACTTTGTTGTAGCTGCACACAACACACTGATTAGGTTTTTATTTTGAAAGCCACTATGGTTTTCTTAATGTAATTGATGCACTTATGTGCCTCAGGAAATGTTATGAACAGCTTTCAAGAAATTAGTTCTTAAAGAGATCAAGTCCAGAGCAACAACGGTTCTTTAGCTGGTGTGTCTTCAAGTCAGACCAAGGAGACAAGGGCATAATAAACATGCTGTGTTTTTTCCTAGAAGTCAAATCAATCAAAACAAAATATATATTTACACATCAACAGCCAACTTCATGTTTCACAACGCTTACAGAAAGGCGAACACTCAGGGTGACCTTTGCTGTATGTCTTCCCCCTTCTCTAATTACCCAATTTACTGTCAAATAGAGGCCACTAGAGCCAATAAAACCTTAAAAAAAAGAGAACACTCTTTCTGATCTTGGGTTTTATGAATCCAGGCATAGAGGAGAAATCCTATTTTGGTACAAATACATCAAACCAACTGTCAGCAATTGTTGGTTTGGGGTGTGTAATTCAAATGTTTATTACTGCAATTCTCCACCAAAAAGCGCTAATTTGGCATTACAAACATTTTTGAAAAGTCAAATTTTACCCAAAATTGTTCTGCGAAGTTAAATTCTAGTATTTTAATGGAATCGAAGTGGGCGTGACCAAACAGTTATACAGTGCCCTCAAATGTGAGATGGGTCAACTGACAAATGTAGAGTTGAAATTTGGCACATAGGTAGAACCCACTGAAAAAAAAAAAAAAAAAACGTATTTTGGAGATATGACCAAACAAAATTAAATTGGCAATTTGGATGCCTAAACATATTAAAAAGTCATGAAACTTTATCCAAAATAAATGTTTTTCATGTAATAGATCATGTACATGACCAAACTGCTCTACACCGCCTAGCATGAGAAATCTGAGAGATCTGAAACTCAGAACTTCAATAGAACGCCCCAAATTAAGAAAAAAAAATCTCTTGGGGGTATGTCTTAAAATGTACACAGAGGTAGCCATTTTAGGATCAAAGGGCACATTTTGACATGAACCTTGAACTTTAATGATTTTGAGCTTTTTTTCAGCTTCTTTGTCGGTCATTAAGCATTTAAGAGATGGGGGATTCAAAGTTATCAAAACTGTAATTTTCTGAGCATGTTTAGGGGGCGTGGCCAAACAGCAAATGATTCATCCAGGTTGGATGCCCAAAGATCTTCTGTCATATTCTGACAACAGAAGATCCCTCAATCTCAATTTTTTTTTTTTTTTTAAAAAGCTCCAACTCTGACTCCCTTAACCTAATCAGAAATATTTTGTGTGGAATGACAAATAACAAACTGGTCTGACTTGCCTCAAAGCATAAATAGTTTTTACTGGAAGACGTGGCAGCCAGGCAAATTCACAGCTGTAGCTGTTCGTTTGGCTCTAAATTTAACATATTTCAGGCAGGCTACACCAAATCTCACTAAAGATGATTTTTTTTTTATCTAAGCATCATTTCAGTCTTGTGTCAATAAGATAAAGTAAGTAAAAAATCAGCAGTTGATTGGTTAGTCTGACAGTTCCTCCTTCAGTCTCTCCTCTGATAACATGCAGATTCAAGACTGACAACACAACATAAAGGAGACACTTAAGGGATTCTTATTCTTTATATTTTCTGACACACTTTTCAGGTAAATAGCTTCCATTTGTTTCTTACTCTTATAACTCACAAAAATAATAGCTTGTATTTGAAAATGTAGCATTAAGAATGCTGTACATTAAATCTTAATTTAAAGTCTGTCTAAAAAGGTAAAAACACCTCAGTCGGCAGACTGATTTGAAAACACTTTGTTCCAACTCCCGTTGTTTTAAAATATTTTTTATAACTCATCATCACATTGCTAGTGTTTATTTATAGAATTAGATTTAAAATTATGAATGACCATCTTCAACTTTATATTTTTGTCATCTAAAAAGTGTATGCCTCATATAAGCAATAACTCCTGTGATTTTCATCTCTAAATTGGTCAGACTTTAAAAAGTAATCAATTGGACAATTACTAGCTAGAGAGCCATGGTAACATTCAGTTAGTTATTCATTATGGAGCAGGCGGACTATATAGTCATATTCAGTACATTTAAATATTATACTCAAGTGTTTTATGATAAATAACTGTTTTTTGAATAACATTGTGAGGACAGGAATGTCTGTGAATCCGGGTGGAGGGTCAGTTCCAGTAAGTAGTGGGTTATTTTGTGCATCAGCTCAGGAAAACAGACCTGCAGCTGAAGAGGTGAACAGATTCTAGGGGAAATGTTATTGTGTGATGATTTGGGCAGATAGTCTCTGTTGTTGGGGTAAAATCTCTGATCACTTTGGGTGTTTTGCTGTCAGATGTTCTGAGATGTGTGGTCCCAACAATATATCTTTGTATTCAATAAATATGATTAATTTTACCTCTCTGACTTTTTGTGCTGGTTTAATCCTTCGCATACGAATCTCGGGGAGATTTACTGATCTAAATTTGATGTTTCCACCCAGTTCTTGTGAAGGATTTCTGGATTTGTAATACTGATCGATGCACCACAGATATAGTTCTCAGAGGGTCGACCCACTAAATCAGGTGAGCAGAAACTTCTGCAGATTGAATGTGCTAAATCAAAAGTATCTGTATCGGAGGCAAACGTTCCTAAATTCAGAGAGCAGCCAGAGGTGGTCCTAGCCTGTTTGGGGCCCTGGGTGAACCACCTATCCAGTGCCCCCTCCACAACCCCAGCCCCTCCCTTTGGTTGCCGACGGGGTAAGGGAGTGTTGGTGTGATGGTCATCTGTGTCTGTGTCATCCAGTTTGTGTCTCTTTATTTTGCAAAATCTTATTCATATGCCCAGCATATGAATACTGTAACAACTCCCAGATCATGGACTCGAATGAATTTGAGTTCATGGCAAATTTATATTTGCCCTGAACTCCCTCTGGATCTGCATGAATTACAGTTGGCCCCAGTTACGTTACATGGTTCTTTATATATTAATATTTATAAAGATCTAGTCTTGTTTTGTCACGGTTTAACTCCAGCTTCATGTTTGTTTTTCATTCACTTAGCAACGTACCTCCTTTGAGAGCACTTTGCATCTTTCCATTACAAACACCAACATTTACCTGAAAGGTAATCTAGGAATGCAAATGTGTTTTGTGACTGAAAAATGAAAATGAAACAAAACAGGAATAAAGGTACGATCAGAGCAGAAAAACCAAGCCACGCCACCAAGAAGGAGCTTTCTAACTTCAGATCTTGTCACGGGTTTTTGCGCTGAGGGTAAAGGCAATTTATTTCTACAATGCAAACTTAATTTCATGAAAAATTAAATTGTCTAGTTTTAACTTTGATAAAAGGGGTAACAGTATGGAGTTCATGTTTTCTTTAGTTTCATTAAAAGAGAGAGTTGTTAGTGCTGGTATAGTTGATGTTTTTAATTCTACCATGAGCCGTGTTGTTGTTAAGAGCAGATATAATATGTCATAACTAAACTTGCTGGTTATGTTTTGCTTCATTGGAAGCATAAATTATCTCATAGTGAAGTTAGATCATTAAACAGGTGGAGTTGTTCATATTTTCAGAAATAAAATAAAATAAAAGTTGATGTTTGCTTTTTGCTTTTGTTTTTTTTTTTTTTCTGCAGAGATGAACATAGCAGCAGTAAAACAATGGCTCTTAGTAGTGAAGGGACAACTTGAGAAGAATCCTCTGGCATCAAACATTGGCTTTGCACTGATCCTTCTCTGCTTTGAGAAAATTGTAGAGTTGGAGTTTGNTTTTATTGTCATTTCCAGTGGAGTCTCTCCAGCCTCTAAGCTTGCAGACTGGGCTCCGAGATAACTCTTAATTTGCCTACTGTTAGAATATAAATAACTTCGTCACATAAGACTACAAGAAGTGAACTGACAGTGGGTTAAAGCGATGATACAAAAATGACACAAAAGCAACTGATGCTATGCTAGCTTAGCTCAGAACGATACCGTGAGTGAAATATTAATGCTAATAGAGCTCCGTAAATTTCGAGAAGAGTCTGGAATTGCACAACAAGACATTTTAGAGTCTTAAACTCGGATGGAGGCGTCAATTGGAGAAATAAAAAAAAATCGACACACTGGAGGAGAGACTGTTCTCATTTTGACCAGCAGGTGGAGCTCCAGTCCCAGGCTTTAAGAGTGACAAGTGTCTACTCCGTTATGGATTTTCTCCAGTTCGTCCTTTTGTAATCACATTTAATTACTCCATATCATAAAATCTGGAGTAAATTATGATTCATTCATCAAACCAGACCATTTTAATCTTTTATTAAATCACAAATTAACTAAAATTACTAGGGATGCCCTGATCAGGTTTTTAATTTAGTCATAACAGACCTACTTTAATACATATCTAAAATCTTTTCTGTATATATTGAAGTTTTAAGCAGAGGTTCGGTGTGAGAGCTCACTCTGGTGGAGGTTGAGCGGTGCTACATCTGTGAAATATTACTACCAGCAGCACATAACAGTGGTCTGAGAGCAAGAGCAGATCCCAGTGTCTTACACCGCCAGCTCGAAGACTTGAATTATTTTCGGGTTATTTCTTTAGCTTTGTTGCTGCGCGCTTGCGCAGTGTGAAGGAAAAGAGGAGAGAAGCTGCACACAGAGGCTGCGAAGTGAGATAAATGTGATCGGTTTTGGTGATCATACCTTTTCACGGAAATCGGCCGATTATGATCGATCGATTGGCACTTCTCTAAAAATGACCCATTGTTGCATTCAAATTTTCTGACTACACCCAGGTCCTTCTATTACCAGACTCACAGAATTAATAAATCACCTAAATGGATTTTAACAACATGAAGATGGCTAAAAGATCATGACTATTGCTTAATGTGGCTCAAAACTAACAAAGAATTTCAAGAAAAAACATAATAGGAATAGTCAAACATGGTGATGACTGTATGATGATCTGGGTTTGCTAGTTGGCTGATAAATTTGCTTATAACAAGACAATTTTCCCTTGTAAATTAATCTGCCAGATTAACTAGTGCTTTTTCATCAATATTAAGGAATTATTTACTAAAAACAAGCCTCTATATCTTGCTGATAAATTACTTTTAAATTTAGTTTTGTCTTATTTCTTATTTCAAGATATTTGCATTAGAAACTAGACCAAAACTAAGATTTGGTGTTTTTGCAGTGGCTCTGCATCCCCAGAACCAAATATGGAGAAACAGCATTCAGCTTCTATGCACCACAACAAACTTTCAGAAAACCACAAAACAGTCAAAACACTGAGTTACTTTAAATCTAGACTAGAGTTTCTTTGATTAGTAGTAAATTGAACATTGATCAACATATTTGATGTGTGATGATGATTTTAGTGACATTTGATAAAATGTGATGTTTATTACTCATTTCATAATTGGTGACTCTGTGATGTTTCCTGAGGTAAAGCACTTTGAATGGCCTTGTTTCTTAAATGTGAAACAAATAAAGTAGACTTAACATGGTGTACTTTCTTTTTCATTACAGTCATTCATTAGCCTGTCCATCTTCTTGGTTTACTGATTTAATTGATTTCTTAACATAATTTATACTGCCTTGCAGAAGTATTTATAACCCTTGACCTGTTTCACATTTTCTAACCTTACAACCATATTTAATGTTATTGGGATTTACAGTTCTTTTGGAAGTGTTTTAGCTTTTTGGATTATGTTCTGGTTTGGTGGCATAACAGAAGCACAAAAGACTAGACTGCATAAATTAGAAACAACTGCCAGTAAAATCTGCTGCTCAGCACGACTTTGAAAAACTTAGAACACATCTATAAAAACACATCTAGTAACAAATAGTTTTCTTACTGTTCATACACATCCACCCTTTACTGTTTATACCCTCAGGGTAGAAAGTACTGCTACCCATCCCTTTCTAAAACCAGGATGAACAGGCCTTTATAACAAAGGCCGTTGACCATGCTGTTGTTCGATTTTGTGCTTCGTCTGGTTGCTCCAGGTAACCTAGGGCATTTTTGTCAGCTGCATGTCCTCAGCCAGTTCACATGCTCTAGTCCAGGGGTGGCCAAGTCCAGTCCTCGAGAGCTACCATCCTGCAAGTTTTAGAAGTATCCTTACTCCAAAAGATCGGGATCAGCTCTACAGAGGCCTAATAACGAGCCATTCATTTGATTCAGGTGTGTTGAAGCAGGGATGCATCTGAAAGTTGCAGGATGGTGGCTCTCGAGAACTGGACTTGGCCACCCCTGCTCTAGTCAAAGCAATCAATTCTGCTGCTTGCGCAGAATGAGTGCTGGAAAGTTTTTCTGCTTCTATTATTTCGTTCGGCAAAGCAACAACAGAATAACCTGTCTGATTTTTTTCCTGTAGGGTCCCTTGAACATGACCCTTCAACAAACCAGACTTCTCCAGTTGCTAAAGGAGTGTCTTGTAGGTCTGGCCTAGGAAGCTGCAAGTGCTCTGTAGCTTCTAGGCAGTTATGTGGCGTTCCATCTTCTGGCAGTGGAAGCAATGTGGCTGGATTCAGAATCGTACACCGTTTTATCACAATGTGTGGTTGTGACAAAAGTGATCCCACTATGAACTTTGAACTCTTTTTCAAATCTAAACCAAAAATCATCTACCTCTTCTCCGATTTTTTGTTTAATTCCTGACAGATGACTGTAATTTGCCCTTTTGCGGAAAGTTGTTCTAACTCTCACATAATGGGTCCCATTGTGCTTTAAAATTATCAGAGAGAGCAGGGTTAGCTCCTGGAGGGTATGGAATTGGAGCTAAAATATTATTATTAATTGCTTTCCCTGTATAATTTCCCCTCACTTTTGCCCAATCTTTTCCTAATGAGGACATGGCTGCTTCTCCTGCTTCTACCCCATTTAGTCTATATGAATGGATTAATCCAGTCATGTCTTCTATCCACTTATCGGGGTCTTCTGCTACAGGCGTTATTCCTTCAACAGCCTTCCTGGCCTCTTCCAAGGTCCAGGGCCTGAAAACATAAATGTGTGGCGACTGGGCATCTCTAGGATTAGGGTTTGGGACCTGGATCATTGGATATTGTTCTGTCCCTTCAGAATCAGGGCTGTACATAACTCTAGGAGTTCTGTACTTTCTCAGATCATATGAATGTCCCTGGTCACTTGGACCTGCACCTTCTTCTTCATATAATGGTGGTGGGGAGACTGGAAGGGGAGGGTAGATGTTAGTAGGTGTGAAAACTGACACTGGGTCTGTGGTCAGCTTGGCAGGTGGGGCTCGTGCTGGAGTGAGAGTTGGAGGAGCTGAGGGTGGTGGGGCCTGCATGTCTGGGGAAGGTGTTTGAACTACACTAACTACAGGCTCATTATCTTCTGGTCTTACAAACAAAGTAGTGACTTCCTCACATTTACTCCTTTTTTGTTTGTTTTTCCGAATTTGTTCTTTTCTTTCTAAAGTTGCTTCTAACCACTGCTGAGCACATTTCAGCTCTTTCTCTTTTCTTTCTCTCTTCCTTCCCTTTCTTCCCACCACTTTGCTCTCTAATATTGCCACTAAAGTTTGCCATTGTTCAATTTTTAATTTTCCATCTATCTTATATTTCTTTTCCCATTTTGACACGTATGTCATGCTACCAGGAAATCTGGACAGCATGTATTTTTCATCCCTTTCGGGATCCTCAGCAAGTGAGGAATTACAACAACACTTATTTCCCATTATTTCAGTACTCTGCAATTTAGCTTACAATGGCTTGATATTTTGTGTTTTCTCTTCAAAGAGAGTGCTCTAAGTGAGCGCTTAATGTCCCCTGAAGAACAGTCTTCTAGGCCAGACTAATTCTGGTCCGGTTCTTCACCTAGGATTCTAATTCCGAGGACAGAAAGTTTTACTCTCAAGGAAAAATCAAGCACCATTCACACATACACACACACAGAATTCCCTGCCAAAGCGAGGATCTTCCCTTATGGGGCACCTTATCCAGAGAGGGGCTCTAAAATACCTCTCCTTCCTTTCCCTGCCTACGCGAGGATCTCTGTAAAGAGATATCATCATCCAGAGAGGGGCTCTAAAATACCTCTCCTTCCCTGGGACTCAAACCCAATTTTGGGACTCAAACTCGAATAGCGCTTTTCCACTCACGTTTCTGTTGGTTCATTTTGTCTGGTCGGATCTCGTCAATCCGTCATTGGCAGACAAAGTTGGACGTAGGATGCTGGCCTGGCGAAGAATTCACTTCCCGGGACTTTGTTTCCAGGTCCTGTTGACTCTGGCCGTGCACGGTTTCAGCGCGTCGTTCTTCGTCTGTCAGCGAATGGATACGTCGAGAATCCGGGTCACGGCACCAATTGATAGGTATTTTCTCAAAACTACATAAAAAAGTAAGAACCAAAGACAACGTATATGAGTTTTCAACCAAACTTCTGCAGAAGGAGAAGACACAGTGAACTGCTTCTCCAAGCCACTCATCATGTGTTCTGAAAACCTTCAGTTTGTTTGTCTCTTTTATTAGCAAGAAGGGTGTGAAAATGAATGGAGGGGGTGAAACCCACATCTTATCTTGACAGTAGAATGCAAGTTCAGAAACACAACAGGGGGACACAGAAACTTAATTAGCACACAGATAGGTTTACAGCTCAGGAGTATCCCAGGAAGATCTAAGTCACAATCTGTAAAAACATGCTTGAGGTTAATGTAAGAATGATTGTGTCTCCACAGTTTCAACAAATTTGAACACTAAACCTCTAAATAGAAAAATAACTAGTAACATAAAATTACAAATGTAAGAATAACAAACATAATTCTAACATACTGTTTATCAGCTAAATCCCCATTGCTATGGTGCTCTGCAGCTGCCGTAATTTTTAAACCTTTAATAAATGACAAAAACGGGACTAATTGTCTCGTTTGTTTAAATATTTAATCATCTAATAGGATGACATATTCATATGTCCCATATATAAAGTATATGAGTCATGGTTTGTTATATTTTATAAAATTAACAGCAGCAATTATGTTATTATTCACCAATATAAAAGAGCAATTTGCTTAGTCCTCTCTTGAATCTTGACAGAAACCAAACTGTTTACAGATTTATATCAAGGGAGAATACTTACAAACATCAGCAATTTTCTCAGCTTTAATTTAAGCCATGTTTATAGAAATCGGGTAGGAAATAAAGGCGCTGCGATAATTTTGTGACAGATTCCTGCTCATCCCGCATTGGAACAGCCTGGTTTAGTGGACAGACTCACCGCGAAGTAACGCCTGTAGGAGCATCGCTAGCGTTAGCGGCTAACAGGCGATGTCCAAACCTGTAATGTATATCAATGAAGAAATCCTACAAACGCCAAAATCAGACACTGCTCCGTTTTTTGTTTACTTTTTGTGAAGAAGGAAATTGCGCTGGACTTCTTCAGAGGTTTTGTGTCGATTCCTTCAGCAGTTCTTGGTGCAGCGCCCCCACAGGCGATGCGGGGAACAGGTTTTTCAGTTAGTTTTAGTCGTTTAACACAGTGCAGTGTGAATGCAAACTACAGTTCTGAAAATGTAACAAATGTTGCAATATTAGTCCCCAATCGAACAGGGTCTACCAAACTATCTGGTATGGTCTGAATGCAGTCTCCAGGATCAAGGATCTCTCTCCTGCTGTTATATGGCTCTGCAGAGGTGAGAGCAGCTTGACCAATCTCATGGTAAGACTATGCTCAAACTTTGTTTTATTTCAATCAAGCAATCAATTTTAGTTATAAAGCTAAAATTGATTGCTGTGTTCATGTTGGAGGCAGCTCGCTGGAAACGCATAATAAAGGGTATTTCTGAACTGGGTTTGAACCATCCACGGTCACAGTCTGCAGGAGCAAATACCAGAGTGGTGAAGTAAACTGAAACTGGTGGGATACACTCTTTGTCCTCCCATCTTTGTAAGAGGACTGGTGAATATAAAAGGTGATGTACTTTGATCTTTTCTTCATTTCCCTGAACTTGCTTCAAAGCACAAATAGTTTTTACTAGAAGGCGTGGCCGGGGCAGCAAGGCGAAGTCACAGCTATAGCTGTTAGTTTGGCTCTAAATTTCACATATTTCACACCAAGCTAACCTCTCAATAAAGATGATTTTTCATGTGTTCATGTGTTATTTTGTTTTTAGATCTAAGCATCATTTCATGTCTTGTCTCAATAAGGTAAAGTAAAGAAACAGCAGTTGATTGGCTAGTCTGACAGCTCCTCCTTCAGTCTCTCCTCTGATAAATAACATGCAGGTTCAGGACTGATGACAATATAAAGGAGACACTTAAGGGATTCTTATCTTTATATTTTCTGACACACTTTTCAGGTAAATGGCTTCCATTTGTTTCTTACTCTTATAATTAAAAAAATAGCTTGCATTTGAAAATGTATCATTAAGAATGCCGTACAGGAAATCATAATACAAAATCATCTGAAAGGTAAAAACACCTCAATAGTAAGACAAAAACAGTTTGTTCCATCACCTACTGTTTTTAAAACTAACCATGACATTGTTAGTGTTTATTTACAGAATTAGGTTTAAAATTGTATATTACAATCTTCACATCTTCAACATTATGTTTTTGTCATCTAAAAAGTGTATACTGCAAGTTCTGCTTGTCAGACACTGATAAGGGCAAATTAATCCACGAGAACCACGCTTACTGATACAGACTCATTTTATCGTAAAAAAAAAACATTTATAAATGACATTATGTCTCTTTCTCTAACGTCTGCACAGTTTAACTACATTTTGATGGAACATTTCTAAATGTATGGTTGACCACTAACCTGACCTGATTTGACAACGGAGGGAGGCGCGGGGGGATGAACCTGTTCACGTCTTCCCACTGGTTTGATCAGTGGACATAATTTTTGTTATGCTTTGTAAGAATCTAATGACTCAAACATATCAAATCCCCCAAAAAATAATGTGTTCAAAAATATGCAGTACAACTTGATTCTCTCCATGGTTCAAAAATACATTAACCAAAATGCAATGATTAGTAATTTGATACAACTGGATTATTTACACATACAAAGTGAAAGAAGAAAGCGAAAACATCAGAGTACAAATTTCACCCTTGGCTGAAAGCCCAGCAGTGAACAAAAGTAGGAAAGAAACTAACAAAATCATTAAAAATTGGTCTCCACTAAGGTTTATAGTTCTCTATAAATACTGATACTTATAAAGAATTAGTCTTGTTTTATTAGTCACACTTTCTCACCACCTCCATGTCTGTTTTTCATTCACTTAACAACATGCCTTCTTTTAGAGCACATTGCATTTTTCACAAACATTTACCTAGATTACCTGAAAAGGTAATCTAGGAACCTAGATTACCTGAAAAGGTAATCTAGGAACCTAGATTACCTGAAAAGGTAATCTAGGTTCCTAGATTACCTTTCATTACCTGAAAGGTAATCTAGGAATGCAAATATGTTTTGTGACTGACTGTTTTGTGACTGAAAAATGAAAATGAAACAAAACAGTTTAGGTACAATCAGAGCGAATAAACCGAGCCACGCCACCAAGAAGGAGATTTTTAACTTCAGATCTTGTCACAGGTTTTTGTGCTGACAGTAAAAACAATTTATTTCTACAATGCAAGCTTAATTTTATGAAAAACTAAATGGTCTAGTTTTAACTTTGACAACCAGGTAACAGTATGAAGTTGGTGTTGTATTTGGTTTGATTAAAAGAGAGTTGTTAGTGCTGGTATAGTTGATGTTTTTAATTCTACCATGAGCCATGTTGTTTTTAAGAGCAGATATAATATGTCATAACTAAACTTGCTGGTTATGTTTTGCTTCATTGGAAGCATAAATTATTTCATAGTGAAGTTAGATCATTAAACAGGTGGAGTTGTTCATATTTTTAGAAATAAAATAAACTAAAAGCTAACGTTGCTTTTATTTGAATTGTTCTTTCTGCAGAGATGAACATAGCAGCAGTAAAACAATGGCTCTCAGCAGTGAAGGGACAACTTGAGAAGAATCCTCTGGCATCAAACATTGGCTTTGCACTGATCCTTCTCTGCTTTGAGAAAATTGTAGAGTTGGAGTTTGNAGTGAAGGGACAACTTGAGAAGAATCCTCTGGCATCAAACATTGGCTTTGCACTGATCCTTCTCTGCTTTGAGAAAATTGTAGAGTTGGAGTTTGTTTGTCCCTGTCAGTCGAAACTGAATGCCGTCTCTGCTTTATCATTTTTCTCAGCTCCAGCTTTAATTGTCTTTCTGCTCATGCTTAGTACTGAACATCCATGTAAATCGTGTAAATCATATGTGGAAACTGTCCTTCATGGTCTAGTTCCTGCTATAACCTGGTGTATAATATTGTTCATGGATGGACGTTATTACGCCTGTTTTTGGACCAACTGGTCAGGACACTATGAAACCAGTGAGACTGCTTCCCCTCTGAAATGGTGCAAACCAGCTAATTTGTCTCATGGAGAGGAGATCCAGACTCTGGAGTGGTACACCACGTCTCAGGTATGCAGCGAGTTTCTACTTGTTTTACATTCATCAACAGATAAACAGCTGTTAAACATTGACATTATTTTCATGTCCATTTTCTCTATGTGTTTTTTAAAAAGGTCATTGGACTCTGGGTTGCAGTTATTCTCACTGCAGTTTTTAAGATCTATTTGTTCTGTAAGTCCTTCTGCTGCAAACATCAAGAAGAAACAGACAATGAAAATAACACTCAAGACATCCATCTACAGGTGCAGAACAGCGGATGACAGAAATTCAGAAAAGAAAACAAGGACATCTGGGGGGGAAAAAGGAATACCAATTTGAACAGTCAGACAAAATGCAGAAAATCTAGAGTAACGTTAAAACATGTTCTAGTTGGATGCAAACAATTATTTAAGTGCTATGGCGGATAATAAAACATTTGAAAGATATACTAAATTTACTTCTAGTTATAACAAAACAATTTCTCTACTTTCAAGATGTTATGTTAAATGGTTTGTTTTCTTAAAGGATATTTCCTGTTTACATAATTTATTGTATTATACATTCATCACTTTTTTGTTTCTTAAACATATTTACATTATATTCTGTATATTTTTTAAATCATCATATTCAAGTCAAAGGTGTTGCCCTGTAACAGTGACTCTTTTCTGCGTGTCTAGCTTGATGCTTTGGGTGTGGCTTCATGTTGAACTTTTAGTTTCATTTTCCATGTAACAGGACACCAGCTTTAGATAATCTTCACTCTGACTTTTCTAAATAAAATTAATTGCAACAAATTGCTCTTTGGGTCTACCTATTTGTGTTCAGTGAAGGCATCAAAGGTTTATTAGAGAACATTAGAGATCAAGCGGCATCACAAAACCTGAACAACTTTGAGGGTTTGTAGTGAAACAAACCTCACTCAATAAAAACAAATAAATTCCACTTAACAGATAATTTACATTTTAGCAACAGTCTGTTTTTTTCTGTTCACCTCTCATTAGTTGACCCAAATTTAATAGGGGATCAATGTTTCTTTGCAGAGAAACAAGACATGTAAGTAAAAGTACATACAGTTTCATCCTGTGTTAAGCTGATCAGTGTTGCAAAAACTAGTCTTTTCAATAGCCTGCTTGTTGTATTCATGTCTTTTTTAATTAAAGAATAATTTCAGTCTTAATAAGCTAAAGTAAGTAAAGCAAAAGCAGTGAATAGGCTAGTTGGCTAACTCCTGCTTCAGTCTCTCCTCTGATAAATAACATGAAGGTTAAAGAGTGACCACACACACTTAAAGGATTCTTCTTTATATTTTCTTACACACTTTTATGGTAAATAGCTTCCATTTGTTTCTTGGTCTTGTAGTTAAAATATTTAATAATAATAATATTTAATAATAAGTTGTGTTTGAAAATTTAGCATTAAATGGGGGGGGAAATCTGAAAGGGAAATTACCTCAGTAGAATCAGAGTGCTTTTAAAACAGATTGTTCCAACGTCGGCTAACATTTATGTTGGTGGCAGTTAACAGTAACTTCCAGCCGATATATCCATCCATCCATCCATTTTCTTTGCACCCTTGTCCCTTGGGAGGGTTGCTGGTGTCTATCTCCAGCTAGCGTTCTGGGTGAGGTACACCTTGGACAGGCCGCCAGTCTGTTGCAGGGCAACAAGGAGACACACAACCATGCATACACACACTCACACCTAGGGGCAATTTGGAGAGGCCAATTAACCTGACAATCATGTTTTTGGACTGTGGGAGGAAACCAGGGTACCTGGAGAGAGCCCATGCATGCACAGGGAGAGCATGCAGGCTCCATGCAGGGGCTGGGAACTGAACCCAGAGCCTTCTTGCTGCAAGGCAACAGCTCTACCAACGGCACCACTGTGCAGGCCCAGCTGATATAGTAACTTCTAAAAATGGAATCAATATCCGAGACTCAACTAGTCTGTTTCTGTCAAAACCGAAATTGCATTATTAGTAGTGATTTCGCTGCGATGTTGTGATGCTCCAATATTTACATTTACACAGTTTATGTCAGTACAGATGATAAGAGAGCGTCCGCTCCTTATCTTCTTCAGCATAAGGTTTGGAATCCAATATCTCCTTCACTACAGCCATCTTACGGCG
>NW_006801049.1:18051-27715 GCF_000485575.1 Poecilia formosa | reverse complement strand
TTTAGCTTTATCAGTTAAGTCCACTTTTGATTAACCCTTCTTGGTCATTCCAGCTTTATTATTTGATGTTGCTTATTATGGTTAGATTTGTCTTATTCTTGTTTTCCTTTATCCCAGCCTCTTGTAGTGTTTTAGTTGTGTTCACTTCTTACTTTTACCCTCGGCCTAGTCAGAGTTAGTTCCTGTTCTTGGTTATCAGTTTTCTTAAGTCGAAGTTATTCTTTAGTGTTGGAATTATTTCCTGTTCCCCTGTACCACTTTCTCTCTCTCTCCTCCTCAGCCTGGATCCAGCTCTAAGAATCTATGAAGCTCCTCCAGACGATCTGTTAGCATGTGTTTAGGCTGCTTCTCTGATAAATGCTATCCCTGCCTGGTCTGGTAGTTTAGGTACCTATGTTAGAACATGGGGAATTATATTTATTGATTGATCAAATGATTGACTGATTTAGCTCCACAATGTACTCTTTGCATAAAGTTTAAAATGTCAGCCTGTGCAGAGTAGTCATGGGTCTGGATAGTAATCTGTCAAAATGACAGCTTTCATATTTTACTGTTTTGTCACTGTTTAAAAAGCAATCAGATGGTGAACATGAAGCCTTGTCTTAACATACTTCCTCAGGTTTGTGGGACAAATCTTTATCAGGATACAAGAAACATGTCAGCAGTTGGGCATGTCTGTCAAAGATATGCAAAGTGAAAACAAATGGAGCCCTTTCACCATAGGAACGATCAACTTCAGATGCAAATACAGGAATAAGGGAAATTTTTTTAAGGTAACCCAACAAGATAGACAAAGTATAAGGCATATAGGATGCTGTTGACAACATGGTGTCAGCTGAGGCTCCTGATACGGAGAGGTGAACATGGTTATAGATAAAAACTATTGACCTCAACATTTACAAACAACTCACCTCTCTGGAGCCAGAGGTTCATCCATTTCTGGCTGTTCAGGTGAATAGCTGAATCCTGGTTTGTGTTCTTCTCTGTAATTAGAAATGTGAACGCTGGGGTTTGTCAAGCACAGTAATATGAGAGGTGTCTGAACAAGAGACCACTGCAAAATTATGAGTTCTCTGACTTTGCTTTTTATAAGCTTATGTTTGAGTTAAATGAACATTGTTCTTTTATTCTACTGACGAAATGTTGCCGAAATTCCCAGCAAAAATTTTGTATTTATTTCCAGAAAATGAGAAATGGTCAAAATCACAAAAAGCTGCAGTGTTTTCAGACCTCAAATAATGCAAAGAAAACAAGTTCATATTCATTTAGAAACAACAATACTAATGTTTTAACTCAGGAAGAGTTCAGAGATCATTTGGTGGAACAACTATGAGGTTAGTTGATGTGGAAAATATGTTGCGAATACAACTTCACATGTGCGTATAGAAAAATGGGTGGCATTTTTTTCCTGCTTTTGATTTTAGTCAAATTTATAAAACATAGCTACAGAAAGCATGTTTCAAATATTGATTTTAAATTTTTAAGGCAAAGAAAGATAGTAAAACCAACCTGTGTTGGAACATAATCATGAATCAACTGTAGTTCTGTTTTACTAAACATACCCAGATCTGATTACTGACTAGCCTGTTGAATTAATAAATCACCAAAGCAGAATCAGAAACTGATAAAAAGTGCAAATTTTTCTGTCATGGGCTAATACTTTTCATGCTACTGTATATGTTGGAATCATATTTTAGACAGAATATTTAGACATAGCTCACCTCTTTGTAGGTGAAGATTGGTTCGATTTAAAATCATTAAGTTCATCCTTCGACCTGGTCTCCCAGTTCAGTTCATCTTCAGATTGTTCGCTGTAAGAAAAAAAAAAAGTTATTTAAGCAATGCTTTGGTCAGATTGAGTCAAGACTCAAACACAATAACAGGTGGTCATCTCACCTCTGAGCTTTGCTCTGTTTGTCAGTTTGAGGCAGAGTTTCTCCTTCTTGCAGTTCCTCACTTTGATCCATGATACTGAGCTCAAATCCACATCAGTCTGCACACAGTGTTTATATAACAGCAGAGGTGACGCAAATTGCTCACCTGCACTGCAGCTCTAAAAGTTTTTTTTTTTTTTTTACATTGTTTATTAAATAAAATCATCAGCTAACACAGAGTTGCCAGTCACCAAGGAAGCAGATAGCGATCTTGGAAAAAAAAGCAGAAACTATCCTCGTACTTCCTGCTAAATATTTAAAAACATGTCGTGCACTTCCCTGATTTTGAAACTTGAAAGGACGTTTTACCCTACATATCTATGCATATGTTTTTGTTTTTGTTTTTTATATTAATTAAATTAATAAAAAAAACACAAAAGTTGTTTTAGTCAAAATAACAAATTTTGACTAAAATGTAATTAATTTTAGTCAAAATTAATTAAATTTGACTAAATTTAATCAGGTGGTGTGTGAAAATCAGGTGGTGTGGCACTACCTGATTATCAGGAATCATTGGCTCTAAACATTCAGAATGTCATGCACTGTTCTGTATTTCAGAATAACAGGTGACTTCTCGCATGAGCTCTTCTGAACAATACATACTGTTTACATACACAGAATAAACTAAACAAATGCTTTCCCAAGCAAAACATTTTTTAAAAAATTGCTATCCCAAGCAAAACATTTTTTTTAAAATTACTCTACAGTCAATAGATGAAGCCAATAAATCCTAAAGAACAACCAACATGCAACTAAACTACTAAGCAAAAGGAAAAAAGAAAAAGTAAACTGATAAATGAACCAATGAATTCTGATTTAAAAAACATCAGAATTAGTGAGGAACAATGGAGAAACTAATCAATGAGTAATAATAAAACATTAGAAAAGTGCATTGAAAAGTATTCACAGCACTTCACTTTTTCTACATTTTATGTTACAGGCTTATTCCAAATTGATTTGTCTTTTGTCTTGTAATAGCTGCTTTTATTCTAAACACTTCTCCTGCCTTGTCTGCTGGTGGTTATAACAGGAAACGGAAGCTCTTAATTTATTCAACTTTATTTCTAACACTTTTGAAATGGGAAGAATTGTATCCTAAATAAGACTAAAGAGACCTGGGAGATAAATACAGATGAAGTTGAGGCATGTATTTTCTCGTTAAGTGCTCCAACTAGTTTTTCTCTTTCAGTTTTAAGGTCTCTGCAGTCGTTTCTGTCCTACTTGAAGCAGTCAGAAAAAAATCATAATTAAATCTCACCTTTAATTGTCTGCTTAGTTTACTAGATCCAAATAATTAAAATAAAGATGATTCCAAAAGAATCTACCAGTATAAATCATGTCAGGCATCAAACAAGTTATTTTCTTACCTTAATCCTTTCTGCGCCACAACGAAATGAAATGTAAAACCTAAACACTTTGATAAGGAAGTAGGGGGAAGTGCAGGGCGGTGACCGTCTACCTGCCGTCAGCAGCTGATGCTCAGGGCGGAGCTTCATCATGGTGCTGATTATTGTTTCTAACTGGACTGGAACCTGAAGAAAAAGGTTGGTACAGAGAAGGTTAATGATGCCCTCCGTTAAATGTAACAGATGAAAATGTGCAACACCAACTTCTGTGACTATCTGGTAGGACAGAGCAGGATACGGTCAGAACAGGAGTGCAGCTTCAGGGCAAAATTCAGTTACTTTGTTGCAACTTCTAGACACAGAAGTCTGATTAAAATCACATAGAATTAGGAGTATTAACGACCAGGCTGTGTAAAAATCTTAACTTTGATTATTTTAGTTTTTAAGCAGTCATATAAAAAACAAAAGTGTGTATTCTGCTATGACTCCTTAGGATGCGTAAATATCTTTTCCCCACATTATGTAAATGAAATATCTTTATCACTGCCATAACAAGTGGGATCNAGAATCTATGAAGCTCCTCCAGACGATCTGTTAGCATGTGTTTAGGCTGCTTCTCTGATAAATGCTATCCCTGCCTGGTCTGGTAGTTTAGGTACCTATGTTAGAACATGGGGAATTATATTTATTGATTGATCAAATGATTGACTGATTTAGCTCCACAATGTACTCTTTGCATAAAGTTTAAAATGTCAGCCTGTGCAGAGTAGTCATGGGTCTGGATAGTAATCTGTCAAAATGACAGCTTTCATATTTTACTGTTTTGTCACTGTTTAAAAAGCAATCAGATGGTGAACATGAAGCCTTGTCTTAACATACTTCCTCAGGTTTGTGGGACAAATCTTTATCAGGATACAAGAAACATGTCAGCAGTTGGGCATGTCTGTCAAAGATATGCAAAGTGAAAACAAATGGAGCCCTTTCACCATAGGAACGATCAACTTCAGATGCAAATACAGGAATAAGGGAAATTTTTTTAAGGTAACCCAACAAGATAGACAAAGTATAAGGCATATAGGATGCTGTTGACAACATGGTGTCAGCTGAGGCTCCTGATACGGAGAGGTGAACATGGTTATAGATAAAAACTATTGACCTCAACATTTACAAACAACTCACCTCTCTGGAGCCAGAGGTTCATCCATTTCTGGCTGTTCAGGTGAATAGCTGAATCCTGGTTTGTGTTCTTCTCTGTAATTAGAAATGTGAACGCTGGGGTTTGTCAAGCACAGTAATATGAGAGGTGTCTGAACAAGAGACCACTGCAAAATTATGAGTTCTCTGACTTTGCTTTTTATAAGCTTATGTTTGAGTTAAATGAACATTGTTCTTTTATTCTACTGACGAAATGTTGCCGAAATTCCCAGCAAAAATTTTGTATTTATTTCCAGAAAATGAGAAATGGTCAAAATCACAAAAAGCTGCAGTGTTTTCAGACCTCAAATAATGCAAAGAAAACAAGTTCATATTCATTTAGAAACAACAATACTAATGTTTTAACTCAGGAAGAGTTCAGAGATCATTTGGTGGAACAACTATGAGGTTAGTTGATGTGGAAAATATGTTGCGAATACAACTTCACATGTGCGTATAGAAAAATGGGTGGCATTTTTTTCCTGCTTTTGATTTTAGTCAAATTTATAAAACATAGCTACAGAAAGCATGTTTCAAATATTGATTTTAAATTTTTAAGGCAAAGAAAGATAGTAAAACCAACCTGTGTTGGAACATAATCATGAATCAACTGTAGTTCTGTTTTACTAAACATACCCAGATCTGATTACTGACTAGCCTGTTGAATTAATAAATCACCAAAGCAGAATCAGAAACTGATAAAAAGTGCAAATTTTTCTGTCATGGGCTAATACTTTTCATGCTACTGTATATGTTGGAATCATATTTTAGACAGAATATTTAGACATAGCTCACCTCTTTGTAGGTGAAGATTGGTTCGATTTAAAATCATTAAGTTCATCCTTCGACCTGGTCTCCCAGTTCAGTTCATCTTCAGATTGTTCGCTGTAAGAAAAAAAAAAAGTTATTTAAGCAATGCTTTGGTCAGATTGAGTCAAGACTCAAACACAATAACAGGTGGTCATCTCACCTCTGAGCTTTGCTCTGTTTGTCAGTTTGAGGCAGAGTTTCTCCTTCTTGCAGTTCCTCACTTTGATCCATGATACTGAGCTCAAATCCACATCAGTCTGCACACAGTGTTTATATAACAGCAGAGGTGACGCAAATTGCTCACCTGCACTGCAGCTCTAAAAGTTTTTTTTTTTTTTTTTTACATTGTTTATTCAATAAAATCATCAGCTAACACAGAGTTGCCAGTCACCAAGGAAGCAGATAGCGATCTTGGGAAAAAAAGCAGAAACTATCCTCGTACTTCCTGCTAAATATTTAAAAACATGTCGTGCACTTCCCTGATTTTGAAACTTGAAAGGACGTTTTACCCTACATATCTATGCATATGTTTTTGTTTTTGTTTTTTATATTAATTAAATTAATAAAAAAAACACAAAAGTTGTTTTAGTCAAAATAACAAATTTTGACTAAAATGTAATTAATTTTAGTCAAAATTAATTAAATTTGACTAAATTTAATCAGGTGGTGTGTGAAAATCAGGTGGTGTGGCACTACCTGATTATCAGGAATCATTGGCTCTAAACATTCAGAATGTCATGCACTGTTCTGTATTTCAGAATAACAGGTGACTTCTCGCATGAGCTCTTCTGAACAATACATACTGTTTACATACACAGAATAAACTAAACAAATGCTTTCCCAAGCAAAACATTTTTTAAAAAATTGCTATCCCAAGCAAAACATTTTTTTTAAAATTACTCTACAGTCAATAGATGAAGCCAATAAATCCTAAAGAACAACCAACATGCAACTAAACTACTAAGCAAAAGGGAAAAAGTAAACTGATAAATGAACCAATGAAATCTGATTTAAAAAACATCAGAATTAGTGAGGAACAATGGAGAAACTAATCAATGAGTAATAATAAAACATTAGAAAAGTGCATTGAAAAGTATTCACAGCACTTCACTTTTTCTACATTTTATGTTACAGGCTTATTCCAAATTGATTTGTCTTTTGTCTTGTAATAGCTGCTTTTATTCTAAACACTTCTCCTGCCTTGTCTGCTGGTGGTTATAACAGGAAACGGAAGCTCTTAATTTATTCAACTTTATTTCTAACACTTTTGAAATGGGAAGAATTGTATCCTAAATAAGACTAAAGAGACCTGGGAGATAAATACAGATGAAGTTGAGGCATGTATTTTCTCGTTAAGTGCTCCAACTAGTTTTTCTCTTTCAGTTTTAAGGTCTCTGCAGTCGTTTCTGTCCTACTTGAAGCAGTCAGAAAAAAATCATAATTAAATCTCACCTTTAATTGTCTGCTTAGTTTACTAGATCCAAATAATTAAAATAAAGATGATTCCAAAATAATCTACCAGTATAAATCATGTCAGGCATCAAACAAGTTATTTTCTTACCTTAAACTTTTCTGCGCCACAACGAAATGAAATGTAAAACCTAAACACTTTGATAAGGAAGTAGGGGGAAGTGCAGGGCGGTGACCGTCTACCTGCCGTCAGCAGCTGATGCTCAGGGCGGAGCTTCATCATGGTGCTGATTATTGTTTCTAACTGGACTGGAACCTGAAGAAAAAGGTTGGTACAGAGAAGGTTAATGATGCCCTCCGTTAAATGTAACAGATGAAAATGTGCAACACCAACTTCTGTGACTATCTGGTAGGACAGAGCAGGATACGGTCAGAACAGGAGTGCAGCTTCAGGGCAAAATTCAGTTACTTTGTTGCAACTTCTAGACACAGAAGTCTGATTAAAATCACATAGAATTAGGAGTATTAACGACCAGGCTGTGTAAAAATCTTAACTTTGATTATTTTAGTTTTTAAGCAGTCATATAAAAAACAAAAGTGTGTATTCTGCTATGACTCCTTAGGATGCGTAAATATCTTTTCCCCACATTATGTAAATGAAATATCTTTATCACTGCCATAACAAGTGGGATCTGCTGACACTGATGTTTTTTTTTTTCTGCTGTTGACATTGTAAAAACATATAAACAAGTACACAGAAGTAGATAGGTGATACATATTTAGGTTTTTATCGCAATATTTTGTGTTATTTAGTGCAATTGTAGTAAAAGTGAGTCATGTAATCAACATTTCAGCATATTGTAGTTTTAAAAAATCTTCTTCAGTTTATTGTAGAAACTGCATTAGGTGCTGTCATGGCCCCATTAAACAGAAGACAATTCAAATACATTTTTAATGTCATAAAAACAGTGCAAAAATGGATACATTACTAAACCCATAACCTTAATTATAATCATCAGTTTAAATAATTATCATGAGCAGATGTAACAGAGAGAAGAGCTCGTGTGTCTGTGTGAGTTTTGATCGAAATGATTATAGTAATGGTTGTATGTATTTTGATCAATGCGTTTGTTTGGAGCCACCTAGTGGTGTGATGAGTGACTGCATGCAACGGGTCCGTCAGGCACTCTGGCAGCTTCCCCCATCAGAAGGAGCGCTGGTGGAGGTAGGAACGAGACGGGCAGCTCTTCACTTCTTTCTTTACTTAGGGTCATATTTTTCTAGTTCAACAATTAACGAGGTACTGTAAGAATATTTAACATCTATAAATATAATTTGTAAAGTTTTCTTGTGGTTGGGCTGGAAAGATGTGACCCTATGAGCAGGGCCGTGCAGAGACCACTAAAAGGGCAAGTGCTCAACAACAAAAAAGGGGCACATCTAACCGCGTTTTAGAACAGAATATTAAAGCCACACAGCTTGCAGAGTTTAATAAACAATAATAAATTACAAAATTGTGAGATATACAATCAAAGCTAATGAATATCTCTATATAGAGCATAAAACTATGCATATGTAAGATATTTTATTAGTAATTTCTTTCTGCAGGTCTATTTTGTTGTAGGAAAGTATTGCAATATTCAAACCCGCAATTTAGCAAGATATGTAAATCAGAGCTGGACCAGACATATTGTCTTTACAGAATTACACTATTAAAAATATAAACAAGGGCACAATGCAGCCTTTTAGTGGACTGTAATCATTAAAAAAGAGCTGCCTGTTTGCTGCAGTGGAGATGAAGATGGTCCATTCAGGAAAGCAGAGCTGCATTAAACTTTAACGTGGAACTGCAGAAAAACGAAAAACAACAAAAAAAAACAACAAAAAAAAAAGCAAAAATTGAATTGCCACCATGAAAAACCTACTGAGTTTTGCTTAATTTTTTAATTTAAATCACACATTTTTGACTCATGAAGTTAACTTTCTTTTTTTGCAAACAAACTTATTTGCGCTTGTCAGAAATCTTTTCTTGCTATTCTAAGTTTTTGTTTGTGACTCAAAATTTTGCTTGTGATTCTCACATGACGTCATGGGCAGGACCTAAAGTCACAACAAAAGGTTTCTGATGTGTGCAAATAAAAGTTTGTTTGGTAAAAATGAGTTATTTAATTAAAAAAGTCTTTTAAACAACTTTTTTTAAAGGAATAATTACAATTCCAAAAGTTTTGATTATAATTTTATTTTACTTAACTGAGCTTAGTTTTTTTTTTTTTTTCATTGAATAATTGGGAAACAAATTTAACTACATACTCTGCAACCAGACCCTAAACTTAAAGTCTGGGTTGAGTTTTTTCTCCTTCATTAATTACATACATTCTGTCATGGTAATTCAGGGTGAGTTATTTTTAATTCTAAATTAATATCCTTGTTGGACTAAGTGCTATTCCTTAGCGCCAGAATAAATGCAATGTACATTATGCAGCAAAGGAAATTAGAAGATCGGACATATATCCAATATGGAGATGACAAGTTTTGGACGGGCGATGTGCCTCGTACACAGGGAAGAAGCTTTTTTGTTATCTAGCTTTGCTAGCAAAGTCGTTAGCTAGCAGCTAGCTAATAGCACAACAACAACAGCCTAATGTCTGTAGGATAAAAATACTGAATCGATGGATAAGAACAGTTTTTCCTTACCTGGCTGTCTCCTCCCCTCAGTAGTTCTTCAGAGTAAACCAGACGCAGAGGCCTGTCAGTGTCTGTATTTCATTACCTCTCTGCTTAAACTGCTGAAGCAGAAAAGATACTTCAACGTTTTCAGTCATCTGACAAGTAGCAAGTCTGCTCCACTTTATTCACCAAAAACGTTTTTTTATATATAGGCTACTGCTCAAAAAAATAAAGGGAACATTTCACTTTAATTTTGTGTGTGGCTCCAAATCCAGGCCTCCATTGGTTAATAAATTTGATTTC
>NW_006801049.1:5621-17051 GCF_000485575.1 Poecilia formosa | reverse complement strand
TCACATTGTGAGGAGTTTTTCATCTTTTGTTGTGCTAGGTGACCAACAACACAATAAGAAGAGTTACACATAATGATAGGTTTTATTTGCCCACTCCCATACAAAAGATACAGCTCAGTTTGTTTTGTTGTTGCTGTTTTTAACTACAAGGTCATTTCATAGAAACAAATGTCATCTTTTTAATAAATGTTTTAAATAAAAATAAACAGAAATAAAACAACAGCTGAAAGCAGCCAACACCACTGCCAACCCCAACCCCCGAAACTTTTTATAAATATTACCAACCTGATCCACAAAATGGAAATGTTGACTTTTTCCAATACTTCTCCAGGAGGAAGGAGAGAAACTTTGGGAATTCCTCTATAGCCAAAGAGTTGTAACAGTTAATTGTTGTGATTCTCTGCTACTCTGACTGACATGCACTGGATTTTTCTTTTTCTGGGACTCTAAACAGTGAAGTGTCTGTAAAATCATAATGGTGAACAGTGTGACTGTTTGTTGCTTGTTCTAGCTCTCGTTTGTCAGTTTGCTGGTTCATTTATGCATAAAAATACGTAAAAACAAAGTTTAAAAAGAAATTGAAAGGATCTCATGATCAGAATAATGTACAAGTTTTAATGTTTACAAGATATTAAGAACGATGGTTAACATAGAAATAAAGGTTAAAATAGTAAGTGACTATATAAGATTTAGACACTACTAAAAATGTCTATCTAGCCTCTTTTTAAAACTAAAAAAATAAACCACAAAGAACAAGAAGAACCTGACGATTCTTCTTCTATTCCCTGAAAATCCTTTTTCAAAGCAGCTTCAGATCTTGTTGTAGCAACAATCTCCATGTGGAACAGAGCAACGAGCTGCAGAGAAACACACACATCTCCCCCCAGGTTCCTACACCTATGGACCTTACCACAGGGACCGCGTTTCATTGGCTAATGCCCATTTGACGTCACTGCGCAGCTACCACGTGCTTGACCGTCTCACAAACAAAAGCTACAGTAGTAAACACATGCTAATGTACATTGTGGACTAGCAGACCACAATCTACACAAAGTTTTAGCGACAGAACTCGAATAAGAATGGTTCCCCACTGTCAGTGGGGAATCTGTACAGGCGATGTCAGGTATCCTGATCGTATTTGTTGAAATAAAATTCACAGATTTCTCAAATCTGAAATGGAAAGCCTAGCTTGGATCAAAGCTTGTGCACGACCAAATTTGCAGCTCAACCGTCCTAAGATAAATAAAAAGAAAGGAGTGTGTGCTGGTGTAAGTATTATTACTTTGCTTTCTTTGTGTTTAGTGAATGGGGATATTTTGAGTGGCCTTGCGACAGACTGGCGACCTGTCCAGGGTGACCGCGCCTCTCGCCCGGAACGTTAGCTAGAGATAGGCACCAGCACCTCCCGATCCCTTTTGAATTTTGAAGCTTGAAACATTGTAAGGTCTTAAGGAGGCCTATAATGTGTGAACAATGACCCCCAAGTCTGAAAAAAGTCAATAATAAACATCCATTATGAAAACCTTTCAGCCACGTACAGCATGATGGCAGTACCGATACAACTTCTACACCTTGAAGCCTGTCTGTTACACAGTCTTACGTTAGCTGAACAGATCAATATGCAATGTGTACCGTATCTGACATGCATTAAAGATTTTATTTTACCTGAAAAGGCTTTTTACTAAACTGTAATCGTGTTAGCCACGTTAGCACCGAGTACCGAGTAACAGGCCTAGGCACACTCAAACATTTGCCAACAACAGAAATCACTGATTTCAAAAGTAACCCTCAAAACCATGAATGCCCGACTTTTTTTTTTTGTTAATGGAACCGAAACGCACTGAACACCTTGTTGAAACAATAATTACTGAGATTATTCATTTTAACACGTTTCGTTGATTTTTTATAATTATTCTTTTTTAATGAAGCTACAAACGTTTAGGATTTTAGTGAATATTTTTGATAAGCCAATCAGAAGAGGAAGAGCTGGTCTCAGCATCCTGGCGGCGATCAGTTTGTCACCTGCCAAGATCGACTCAAAACCTTTCCGCGATCAACCGGTTGATCGCAATCGACGTATTGGGCACCCATGATCTAGGGATGCATTTTTTTCATTAATATGACTTATCCTCTGAGGCGACTTATAGACTGGAAAATACATCATATTTATTGTGACAATTCAGTCAAGATGAACATTGATGATCACTAAAGCTTGCACTGCAAAAACACAAAATCTTACCAAGTATTTTTGGTCTAGCTTCTGGTGAAAAGTGTAATATCTTAGTACACTTGAAATAAGATAAAGATATGGAAGTATTTTTTAAGTCAATAATTTCTTAACATTGATGAAAAAACTACTTGTTCCATTGGCAGATTGTTTCATTTATAACGTGGAAAGATATCTTCTTGTAAGTGAAATAATCTGCCAATGAAACACATACTTTTTCATCAATATTAAGGAATTTACTTAAAACAAACTCTTATTTCTTGCTGAAAAGTTACTTGTAAGTTAGTTTTGTCTTCTTAGACCAAAGTACTTGGCAATATCTTGTCTTTTTGCAATATGGACACCCAAGAACCTGTCCTGTACTCAAATCCAAATCCAGGATAAAGAGTTTCAGTGAAATTGGTGTTGAAGGTGTAGAGGTGGATCAGTGTCTCTGAAGAGACTCGGTAGAAGGACAGAGTCCCAGCAGGACAGTCCACATACACAGCCACTCGGCCAGAGACAGAAGAGAGAGGGATGAAGGCTTTTCTATGATTATGCCAAACAGTGTAACCATCATCTGAGCAAATTAGACTCCAGGACTGATCATTCAATCCAAACCAGGAATCGTCATTGTCTCCTTTTCTGTTGATTCCTCTGTAACTCAGCGATGCATAGACTTTCCCACTCCACTCAACCTCCCAGTAACAGCGACCAGTCAGACCATCAGTACACAGCAGCTGACAGAGATCAAATCTGTCTGGATGATCAGGATACGGCTGCTCCTCTCCCACAAGTGTCACTTTCCTGTTTCCGTCAGACAGTTTGAGCAATCTGTTCACAGTGTTTAGGTCGACTGTTAGTGGACAGGAATCTGAAAAACAGAACAAACACAATGCAGTTACTGATTGTTCTGAATTTACTGATACAATGATGAATGTCTATAAATGACACAATCTCTTATTAATTAAAAACACACTTACACTTCCTCAGACCTGGTGTCAGCCATTTCTCTGCTGCAGAATCCATGCTGTTAGAAAGAAGGTGTTTAAGACGATAGTACCATTTTTCAAGATGCAAACATGGACAGCCAAATTCAGACTTAAGAGTTTTTTGGGAGGTTTTCTTTTATCCATCACTGAGTTTCTGTCACCAATACCTAATTTTTTTTACTGATACTATCAGTTTAGTTCAGAACAGATGCCTGATTTTTCCTTCTAGTTTTGTGTTATGGCTGCTAAACCCAAGTGTTCAGATTTTTATTTTCAAATTAACATTCAATTAAATTCAGTTTATTTCTAGAGCGGCAATTCCTAACATGTCATCTCAAACCTATTGTGTACCATACCTATTATACACTATTACATGGTAATAAAAAAGATATTTCCCTACCTGAGAGAGTCCGTTTTAATCTGGATTCCTGAATTCTTAAGCATAGCTGCCAGTCTCTCCATTCCTGCCTCTCCTGGATTATTGTAGCTGAGGTCCAACTCCTTTAGGTGATGTGGCTTCACAGTCAGAGCTGAGGCAAGAGCAGCACAGCCTTCCTCTGTGATCAGGCAGCCTGAAAGCCTGCAGACACACAATATATTGTTGGACAAAAGCCATTTTGTTCAACAACAAAAGGCTTTGTTGTTTTACAGGTATGCTTCTCAATAGCATGCCTGTCAAATCTCCTGGCTTGGAAACTACTCTCATGATAATGCATGAGATTATGCATTATCATGGGCATGCAGATAATCTCATGCATGCCCATGCATAACTCTAATAAGTAAGAAAAATCTAATTTCTATTACTATGCTCACAATTATCTAATTGTGTGAATTTTTTTTCTAGGCTATATTGATTTGATTGACTAGTTGAACACTTAAATTTAGTAGTGAGGCTGTCTTCATTGCAACTCCCACTACAGCTAAGTCAGACAACTCAGCAAAGTTTGTGTTCAAAAGATGCACAAAATAGTTCACAAGAGCAAACTGAAAACATGTTTTAGACATTTTTGTAAATTTACTAAATATGTAAATGTAGGACAGTGCAGTAATATATGTCGGCACATGTCACCAAAATGTCACCAAAATGTTAGATCTGTTCTTTGGGTTGTGGAAGTTAGCGTAGTGTGTCCGTTGAAGAACGCCGTACTTGGTGTCTGTTACTGCGCTGGCGGTACAACGGTCAGTATTTGCTGTTAATTCTGAAGGTAAGAAATACTGACCGCCAGTTCCTCACTGTAGCCAAAAGTTACGTTTAATGTCCAAGTAGTTAATTTTGTATCATTTTGTCTTTTTCTTTTTTAATATATGCTGTATCTGTAAACAAAAGAAAATAACTGCATTAATGAGACTTATGTTGACAAGCAGTATTTGCTGTGAATTCTGAAGGCGAAGCCGCTGCGCTGTCGGGTGGTCCGAATAAACGATCTGAACCACGATCTCAACCGCCGTGTGTGTCTGATTCCTGCCTCAAGTTTCCTTCCATCAACAACCCATTAAAGAAAACACAACGCAGAGTCTAAGGAGCAGCGAGGTGTTATCTCACACGGAAAGGGTTACATAATCAATAGAAGAGTTTAAATGTATCTCACCTGAGAATCTCCAGTTTACAGTTTGGACTCATCAGTCCACTGCACAGCAGCTTCACTCCTGAATCTTTCAGGTCGTTGTTACTCAGGTCCAGATCTCTGAGACTAGATGTTGTTGAGCTGAGCAACGAAGACAGAGCTTCACAGCTTCTCTCTGAGAGGTTACACCCACTCAGTCTGGAAGGACAGAAGGGGTACAAAGTAATTGTCTCATTGTTNCAAAAGTAACCCTCAAAACCATGAATGCCCGACTTTTTTTTTTTGTTAATGGAACTGAAACGCACTGAACACCTTGTTGAAACAATAATTACTGAGATTATTCATTTTAACACGTTTCGTTGATTTTTTTATAATTATTCTTTTTTTTAATGAAGCTACAAACGTTTAGGATTTTAGTGAATATTTTTGATAAGCCAATCAGAAGAGGTGTAGAGCGAGCTGAAGTTGGTTCCACAACGACAGTGCTCCCAGGTGACACAGGAGCAGAGGAAGGAAGCCTTCCCCAAACAATGTATTCTTTTCGGGGCAGCAGTGTAACAACCTGCTGCAATGTCACAGTACCCACCTTATCAGGTACCTCTGGACTCAGCCACCGAGAGGTGCAACTCAGCAATTGGAGGAACTGTTCACAATCAGGGTCAGTTGTATGAGAGGACACCATCTCCCAGTATTTCCCATCAGATTTCATCTTTTGGATCACTGGTCGAAGCACATTTGTGCCAATAATCAACTCATCCCTCTGCCCAGGGACAAGGAACATCGGCACTAGACACTTAAGACCGTAGAGCTCCATGTTCAGCTCATAAATGCATTTAGGCCATGTAATAAGTCCACTACAACCAACAAGGACAACTTTTTCAGGGACAGGTTGTGGAAAAAGGACAACACCTGCTGCTCTCAACTTAGCCTCTCCCATTTCACTAAGTGTACATGACATGCTGCCTGAGTCCAGCATCCCTCTCAGTGATGTCTGGCCACCAATCAACACAGGAGCATAAAACAACTCACTAGCTTCCTGAACTCTTTGTGAACCAACCAAAATTATTGTTTTCTCTTCGGGGAAGCTTTTACAACAGTCAACATACACATAACAGAATCAGTGAGGGTGTTTGTTACATTGCCCATGCTGCCCCTCTCATCACACAGGCTGGTCAGTTTAAATCAACATGTGAAGCAGCATTTGAGGATCTCTGTCCCACTGCCTGCCTGCAGTCACGTTTCACATGTCCTGGCTCAAAACAGTGAAGACATAACCTGAATAGTCTGCAGTGTGAATGTGTGGAGTGTTCGCTGGATCCACAAACTCGACATCCTAGGGGCTGTGTGCGCCGAGAAACCTGAGACCGGCTTGCTTTCTGGTGACCAGTAGCTAGTGACGCATTACAAAGAGAGAGGACCTTGTCAAACATGGTCACCATCTGTTGAGCAACAGGTTCAGTAGCGATAACACTGGACACCCCAGTGGGCTGCTGGGTTGTCATAAGGTTTTGCGATGTTATCGGCACCGTTAACAGCCTGTGTATTTGCCACTAAGCCCTTGACCTTCCTCACACGATCATCCAGGCGCTGCTGAACCTCAGCTGCCGTCCACTGTTCTGGTGGTTTCATTTGAAATGACAAGGAAAGGCTGGGGTCAGGACAGTGGCTGATGAATAACCCTCTGTGGATTCTTCACAGAACAAGTCAGGAAATAAATAATAACACTATTAATGAAATAAATAATAACCAAATAACCCTCTCTGGGTTCTTCACATCCCCGTCTCCTCTTCTGTCTATAAACAGAAAAAGAACTGCCAATAAACCAAATAATTTGTCAGTTTTCATTGTTTTAAGAAAAGGTCAGAATCATTGTTTTCTTTCAATGATATAGAAATGGACTAATTCTATATCATTGAAAGAGAGCTAACACCAGGAGTTCAGTTTCGTTTTGTATTTGTTGTGACAGTTTAATTGAGTTGAACAGCTATAACCACCAAGGCTTAAAGTGAACATAAGGACACCCAAGAATCAGCCCTGAACTCAAATCCAAATCCAGGATAAAGAGGTTCAGTGAATTTGGTGTTGAAGGTGTAGATGTGGACCAGTGTCTCTGAAGAGACTCTGTAGAAGGACAGAGTCCCAGCAGGACAGTCCACATACACAGCTACTCTGGCAGAGACAGAAGAGGAGGAGACAGGGATGAAGGCTTTTCTATGATTGTGCCAAACAGTGTAACCATCATCTGAGCAGATTAAACTCCAGGAGTGATCATTAAATCCAAACCAGGAGTCGTCATTGTCTCCTTGTCTTCTTATTCCCCTGTAACTCACTGATATGTCAACCCTCCCACTCCACTCCACCTCCCAGTAACAGCGACCAGTCAGACCATCAGTACACAACAACTGATAGAGGTCAAATCTGTCTGGATGATCAGGATACGGCTGCTCCTCTGCCACACGCGTCACCTTCTTATTTTTATCAGAAAGTTTGAGGAATCTGTTTACAGTGTTCAGGTCGACTGTTGGTGGACAGGAATCTGAAAAACAGAACAAACACAATGCAGTTACTGATGTAAAACATTTATGAATTATTTGGCACAACGATGAACATAAATGAGACAGTTTGCTATGAATCAAAAAACACTCACACTTCCTCAGACCTGGTGTCATCCATTTGTCTTCTGCAGGCTCCATGCTGTAAGAAAGAAGGCATTTAAGATTTATCATTTTAATTTTTAAAACCAGAAAATATTATAAACTGATTTGGCCTAATTCAGTACAAATACTGTTTTTCAACAGGTTACTGCTCTGGAGACCATAAAAACACATGCATTCTTCCCTACTATCACATCTGTGAATACTAAACAAACAATTCAATTCAATTAAAAAATATCTTATTGATCCCAAAGGGAAATTAAATATTAGTGCAACCTCTTCCCAAGTTGGGTTTTGGTACAAAAGCATTGAGGGCTACTGGAGTATTTACAATTTGGATAATACAAATTAACACTAGTGTTCATGATCTACTTTTGAAATGTTAGGACATTGATAGAGCAAAGTAGTGAAAAGTCCATCCAAAAAGGTCATTGTGAATCTTATAATAAAGTCTAACGGTAGTAGGTATCAGAATTTCATATGTAAGGAGTAGAGGTGTGCCGATCCATCGGTCATCGATCATAATCGGGCCGATTTTCGTGAAAAAGTGCATGATCGGTGATCGGCGATCATTGGCTCTTGTTGCCGATACCGATCATCTGCTTCTCATTTCCCAGCCTGCCTGTGCAGCTGGTCTCCTCTTTCCTTCACTGCGCAAACGCGCAGCAACAAATCCTAAGCGATGTGGAACTATAACGCACTGAGTGAATGGGGAAGTTTGCTGCGTGTTGCTGCGGAAAATTAAAGCACGTGGGGTGAAGCAGGTCAAAATGCATCAACACAGCGAAGCTAATACGACATATAAACAATGCCATACTTGACGGAGTTTGGCTACATCGAGGCTCACTGCAGTAAAAAAGACATACGGAGGATCAGATAGCAGGTAAAGCAGCGCACAGCTACAAACACTCACCCGGATTAGCATGACGGTCAGAAAGCTAAACAAATAATCCGCAAAATTATTTAAGTCTTCGAGCTGCGATGTAAGACGCTGGTTCTGCTCTCCTGTTGAACCGCTGCTACGCTACAGGTAGTAATATTTGACAGACGGAGCTTCGCTTCTGCTCCACCTGGTAGTGACTCTCACACCGAACCTGTTTAAAGCTGCAGCATCTAACTTAAAAAAATACATTTTACATACATATTAAAACTTTAGTTGTCCTAACATGAGACAGATAATCTCTGAAAAAATAATCGATCTCCTCCCTGTTCTGCATAATTACTCCGCTCGGTCAGAAACAGCCAATCAGAGCTAGCAGTAATCAGCTAGCCGCCATGCTATCAGGAAGTTTTCATTCAGAAACTGGATTGTTTATTGTAATGGAACCTGTTTTTGCCTTTGAATGTTAAGTTTTATACTTGAACTTCTTGGCAATGTTGAGAGGTTTTATTATCTGTTATCTTTAACAGATAATGCTATCTGTTAAAGATAGTATTATCAATAGCAGTACAATTTGCACAATGCAGTTACAAAGTCAGGATTCTATCACCTAAAGAAAATTTACAGGATTAGAGAACTTAGCAAGACATTAGTCCTGCTGAGACGTTAGTCTGATCGATTACTCCAACAGCGTCTGCTTAAAAAAATCAATCCTCCATCTGAGGCAGATCCAGAATGCTGCTGTTGGTGTTCTGACTAAAACCAAGAAGATAGAACACATCACCCCAGTTATTAAGTCCCTACACTGGCTCCCTGTATCTCAGAGAATAGACTGATTAATAACAAAAGACTAGACTGTTTTTAAACCTGCCTTTATTTTCCTTTAGTTTGTCACTGCAGTGTAAGTTTTTTGGTTTTATTTTATTTTTCTTCTACTCATGTAAAGTACTATTAAAAATGTACTACACAAATAAAATTGCATTGCATTGCCTTGCCTTGCGTCAATCCTCAGTCCAGTATTGAGGAACAGTGGTTACTGTGTGGACATCATTTTCCTACCTGAGAGAGTCCATTTTGATCTGGATTTTTGGATTCTTGAGCATATATTTTAGACTCTCCATTCCAGCCACTCCTGGATAATTAAAGCTGAGGTCCAGCTCCTTCAGGTGATGTGGGTTCAAAGTCAGAGCTGAGGCCAGAGCAGCACAGCCTTCCTCTGTGACCAGGCAACCTGAAAGCCTGCAGACAGAGAATAATATATTGTTGAAATAAAAGCAGTGAGGCTGTCTTCCACTACAGCCAAGTCAGAGAAAACTCAGGTAATTGAGAATAGTTTTTAATTTAAAGGATTCATAAAATAATTCATAATAACAAAATGAAAACCTGTTTTACAGAGCATTATTAGGGACAAAATTAAGACTTGTGACAAGCTGTCACATCTATTCACAAGCCGTCTACTAATCTGAACAATAATGGGCCAGTACTGATAACTGAGAGATTGGTGCTGGAAAATGAAAAAGAGAGGAGAGGCTGGTGACTAACATGCTTAGGTTGGCAATCCACTGCATTACCTACTTCCTCTCCTGTCCATTACTACAGACAGGTTAGCAATACAACTGAAGAGGCTAACAATCATCACGTCTTGGCCGGTCATGTGCTTTATTAGAAATATACTTTTTTCTTTGAAGACAACTTTAGGAAAAATATATAGAATGTATAGGTCAGAATATATAAAATAAGCTTGTGATTTGTGGGGTCTGTATTTAAACATTTCACAAATCAGCAGCTGCAATCAGATGCCAACTTCAGTGGTGTTGCCTATAATGCAGTATTCTGTACTTATGTATATGCTTGATGTCACTTTGGATTACAGTAAAATATGAGAACAACATGTCAATACATATAATGGATGTTTGTTTCAGATATTTTATGTCAACCATTTTCTTGATAAAGGTTTCTTTATTTAAAAAATTATGTTTAAGAAAGTGGAGGACTAGCCTAGGCATAGCAGTCGTTAGCCTCTCGATAGCTAGCAAGTATATGTATCTCCTTCTAATATGCCAGTGCCAGCCACTCAGTTTCCAGTGCCTGCTTTGAAATGGATATAGCCTACTGCGACAAGAAATAGTCACAGTTGGGTACGCAGCAGTTTTAATTTAGCATTTATTTTTGGCCTTAATACTGCGTCATAGCTTTAGACATAAAAATTTAAATGTATCTTACCTGAGAATCTCCAGTTCACAGTCTGGACTCATCAGTCCACTGCACAGCAGCTTCACTCCTGAATCTCTCAGGTCGTTGTTACTCAGGTCCAGATCTCTGAGACTAGATGTTGTTGAGCTGAGCAGTGAGGACAGAGCTTCACAGCTTCTCTCTGAGAGGTTACACCCACTCAGTCTGGAAGGACAGAAGGAGTACAAAGTAATTATCTGATTGTTTTATTTGTTACATAGTTTTATAAAACCAACTACATCTGTACTTACACAGCTTTGCTGGAGGCTTTGACTATTGGCACCAGCTTCAGTAGAGCTTCCTCTGAAGCAGAGTATTTCTTCAGGTCAAATGTTTCCAGATCTTTCTCAGATGAAAGTAGGATGAAGTGCAGAGCTGACCACTGAGCAGGAGACAGCTGCTGTGCTGAAAGACTTCCTGTTTGTAGAGATTGTTGGATTTCCTCCACCAGAGACTGATCATTTAGTTCATTCAGGCAGTGGAACAGATTGATGCTTTTCTCAATACACAGATCATTATTCATCTTCTCCTTAATGTACTGGGCTGTTTCTTTATTTGTTGCTAAACCTTCTTCTGTTTGTGTCACAAGGCCTCTTAGGTGGAGCTTATTGATCTCAAGTGAAAGACCAAGTAGGAAGCGGAGGAACAAGTCCAGGTGTCCATCTGGACTTTCGAGGGCCATGTCCACAGCACTCTGGTAGATGTCTGTCTCTGAAGATTCATGGTTTCTTTTTTCTGAATCCTTGGATTTCATTTCCAGCAGATTGACTCCAGATTTGATGAAGGTCAGATGAACATGAAGAGCAGCCAGAAACTCCTGAACACTCAGGTGGACGAAGCAGAACACCTTGTTCTGGTACAGCCCTCTCTCTTCTCTGAAGATCTGTGTGAAAACTCCTGA
>NW_006801049.1:0-4876 GCF_000485575.1 Poecilia formosa | reverse complement strand
GAATGGAAACATGAACTGGATGTCCTGGTTGGTTTGGTCTTCTGCCCAGTCCAGAGTGAACTTCTGAGTCAGGACTGTTTTCCCAATGCCAGCCACTCCCTTTGTCATCACTGTTCTGATTGGTTCATCTCTTTCAGCTGAAGATTTAAATATGTCTTCATGTCTGATTGCTGTTTCTGGTCTGTCTGGTTTCCAGGTCACTGATTCAATCTGTCTGACCTCATGTTCATTATTGACCTCTCCAGATCCTCCCTCTGTGATGTAGAGCTCTGTGTAGATCTGATTTAGAAAAGTTTGATTTCCTGATTTAGCGATTCCTTCAAACACACACTGGAACCTCTCCTTCATGTTAGACTTTAGTGTTTGTTGACATGTGATGAGAGATTCTATGAAACAAAAATAGAAAAAAAACTTAATTTAAGAGTGATTTTGTCATGTTTCTGTGGGGGACTGAAACACAAAGAGCTGCTGGAAATGAGTTTTGAAGTTTTAATATGAAAGTAAAAAGCAACTTACATTTCATCAGAGGCACTATATAAACTATATCGCCAAAAAATATTTGCTCACCCATCCAAATTATTTGAGTCAAGTGTTCTGATCACTTCCATGGTCACAAGTGTATAAAATGAAGCACCTATGCATGCAGACTGTTTTACAAACATTTGTGAATGAATAAGTCGCTCTCAGGATCTCAGGTAATTCCACCTTTGAACTGTGATAGGATGCAACAAATCCAGTCATGAAATTTTCTTTCTCCTAAATATTCCACACTCAGCTGTCAGAAAACTGTAAGAAAATGTACAATGTGCTGTAAGACAATGGTATTGTTTAGGAACGACAGCAACTCAGCCACAAAGTGGTAGGCCACATAAATTAACGGAGTCGGATCAGTGGATGCTGAAGCAAATAGCATGAAGTCGCCAAGAAGTGACTGACTTCTGCAGAGTCAATCACTACAAACCTCCAAACTTCACGTGGCTGTCAGATTAGCTCTAGAACAGAGAGCTTCATATAATGGGTTTCCATGGTGGAGCAGCTGCATCCAAGATATACATCACCAAGTTCAATGCAAAGCATTGGCTGCAGTGGTATAACACACACTGCCACTGGACTCTAGAGCAGTGGAGGCGCGTTCTCTGGAGTGACAAATTGCGGTTTTTCATCTGGCAATCTGGTGGATTAGTCTGGGTTTGATGATACGTGTCTGACTGTATTGTGCCAAGTGTAAAGTTTGGTGAAGTATGCTGGTATACTAATGTAACCCGAGTGTAAATGTTGAGTTCCATTTTCTGGTTCTCTACTATTTATCCCCTTTGCCTTTCAAAATCTCGGGATAGTTGATATATAACTGCAATTCTCGCGAGAATTACTAAGCAGCCAATCGTTGAGTGTTTGAGTCACATGTATCACCGTCGGTCATTAGTTAGGTATATTAGCTGGAGCGAGAAGCATGGAAGATCAGAGCGAGTTTGGGAGAGCAGAGCTGCAGGTCGGTTAAGTGTAATATTCAGTTTTTTCTCTAATCTTGTATGATGCTGATAAAATTGTACTAACTTTAGGAGTCTCCTGTCGTGAGCTGAGGAATAAGAGAAACACAAAACCGATTGTATGTCTCATGAACTGCGGAATTGTTGAGTCATTTTATGAAGACTTAGCGTTAGTCGATATCAATCCGGATACTCTATTGCAACTCTGAACAAACAAATTGGAGAACAATGAGGTGCCTTAAATATTAAATATTTATTTTTTTAAAAAGTATTTGCCTAGCTTGATGATTTTTACATTTTTGGTGTTGATTGATTTTGTATGGAGCATATTTATTGAGTTTTTATGAATAAGATTTATCTTGAATTTTTGTATTTGGAAATACATTGATTACCAAAATGATGATTGGATTATTCATAGTGCAATGAGTGCCAATTGTTGTTTTTGTGTGCACACTGGAATGTTTTGATTATATATATATTTGAGACTGGTCCTGCTTTATCATACAGGCCAGGTTTGATGGCAAGCTGAAGAATCAGGTACAAGAGCCTAAAAGGATTTCACCTGTGGTGTCATAAGATTTGGTTTCCCCACCAGGCTGGTGGGAGACTTCCTGCAGTCCATGAACAAAACTGTTCCCACTCTGATCTGACTTTTGTCAGCCTAGGAACTGCAGCAAGCGCTCTAACCAACTCACCTGACCCTGTTGAACCACCCCAGTTCAGGGGGGGACGGGGGGTTTATAAACTGAATGGTGTGGCTTGTTGCCGGAACTACAGAGCTAATTTATGTTTCTTTGATTTGTTTAATTGTTTTCTTTGTTTATTTTTTTTAATTTAATATGGCCATTTGAATGTTGTTTTTTCCCTTTCTTATTGTATGTATACATGTACATAATTATTCACTGAGAATACAAGGCACTCACATCTGCAAACTTCTAGTCTGTCTACTCCTTTATGAGTCGTATCTTGACTTCTGAGAACTAGCCCATTGATGACCTTGTTGGTCATGATCTATTTTCAGTTATTTAGAAATATAGTATACTGTTTACACAGATATGCTACACTAAGTTATACCAGCATACTTTTTGGACAATTCCATGCTCCCAACTTTGTGGGAACAGTTTGGAGTTGCCCCTTCCTTTTCCAACATGTCTGTTCACCAAAGCACAAAGCACGGTCCATAAAGACATGGATGACAGTCTGGTGTGGATGAACCTGACTGGCTTGCAGAGTCCTGACCTCCACCCAATAGAACACCTTTGGGATGAATTAGAGCTAAGACTGAGAGCTAGGCCTTATCGTCCAACATCAGTATGTGACCTCACAAATGTGCTTCTGTAAGAATGGTCAAAAATCCCCATAAAGACTCCTAATCCTTGTGGACAGCCTTCCCAGAAGAGTTGAAGCTGTCCTGGATGCAAAGGGTGAACCCACATCATATTGACCCTATGGATTAGGAATGGGATGTCATTTAAGCTCATATATGAGTGAGGGCAGGTCAGCAAATAATTTCGGCAATATAGTGTATACCATGCTTTAGAAATTCATTTTAGATAAAACTTATCGTTTAGATAACAGAATAAAGAATACAGTTTGACTATAAATACAGTAAAGAATCCTTTTTTCCATAATCAGTTATCTTTTATTCCATATTTCTTAAGCCCTGGATAAACATAGAAATCAAATTTCATTCATTTCATCACTGGGTAGGAGAATTAGCCAGTTTTCCAAGAGAGATCCTGATGGGGGTTAAAACCCTCTAGGGTCTTATAAAACGGTTTTCATTACGTCCATTTTGCTTCAACATTTGAAGTTGTGGATGTGTTTTGTAGCCTTATTAAAGTTTTTTTTTTCTTCACAAAATAAAATTTTCTATTTTTTGGAATGTATTAAAGTAAATTTGTATAAAACAAAAAAGTGTTTTGAGGAAAATGACAAAATAATATAATTGCAAGATTTAATTTTAGGTTTCATCAGAATAAAGGTTAAATCTATTAAATTCTTGTAGACTTCATGTTTCTTTGAAGGTATCTATACCTGGTGTCAACTACAATAAATCTTTAAGGATCTCTTGTTCCACTATTTCTGTAGAAGAATATCTCTTACTGCTCTGCAGAAGGTCAGCCAGGTCATCCAGATTCATCATTCTCAAGAAGTCAACGGTGATCTTTAAAAACGCCTCTCTGCTGCTGCTGCTGCTCTGCTTCTCATCCTTATTTCCAGACACACTCTCCTCCTCCTCCTCATCTGGATAATCTGAACTCAAGACCTTCTGGATCTCCTTCAGCTCGTCCTTCACAAACGTCACAATCTTTTTCTCCAGTTCCTAAAGCAGAATAATACATGAAACACCCCTCTGAAAAAGTCTGAGACAATCAAGTGATCTAAAAAATGCAGTAAAAAAATTAATTAACAGAAGAGATTAAAAGTAGTATCTAATATATACAGACCACAAATATGGATCCCAGCCGCATTTGAGACTCATGTGGAGGCTGAACAACGTCTGGGCTCTGATCGAATCTATGGAGAAATCAAGAGCTTAATATATTTATCAGATCGAGTTAACGGAATATTTTCTGTATTTGACCGGTTATTTTTTTTAAACGACAGGAAAATTTAAAGCCCGTTGGTCATTTGACGGGTTATAATTCACACCCTTGACTGGTGTACATGCGCACACATTACAGACTTTAAGCAAAGAGCTCATTGCAGAGGCAACTGAAATCAATTAATAAAAACGATCCTTTCTGAATATCATCTCATGGTCTCTGAACTAAATGCGTCTTTCTGACCGGGAGCTGACAGCGTGTTGAAGAGTCATGGACCGGACGCTTTGGAGCGTCTGGTTAGGAAGCACATTAAAAAAATTTGGTAGAAATAGCGCGTTTAATTTCAGTCTCCATTACATACAGAACAGAGAAAACTAAAGAGAAAGCAAAGTTGAATCCATTTACAAAGTTGAATCCATTTACAAAGTTGAATCCATTTAACAGAGGAGTCAAAAGAGAGGAGCCACCAGTTTATCTTGAGGAAATAAATAAAAGTGCAGAAATTAATTAGACCGTAACATACGCAGTCCGCTGCACAACCAACGCAGACGCGTTTCCGTCGCTGCAAAGAATTAAACTTAACTCATCCTGCGGTTTTAACAAATGGAGCTGAAGACATGACACCCCGCACCCAGGAGAGCGGCTCTAAGAAGCGCGACAGACATAACATCTATCTGTTTCGGGGAAGTGAAACCACGCAAAAAAAAAATAATAATAAAAAATCCTTACACGTCCAGACCGCACAGGGCAAAAAAAAGTTCAATAGATCGGTTTGGTTCAGGCAGGTCCAACTGACTGATGAACCAGCGCAGATTTCTCTGCAGATGCGACCAGGAGGAA
>NW_006801048.1:7897-26988 GCF_000485575.1 Poecilia formosa | reverse complement strand
TTATTGGCCGATAGTTGGATGGGACTGAACTGAGCCTCATTTTCAACAGTGGAGCTATAAAGGTTGAAAAAGGTTATCATTTTGGAGAAAGTCTCATCAACATCAACATTTTCACTAAATAAGAGGCAAAAGAAAAAATTGTTTGATAAAGGAAAAGCCTCTCAGACTCTGAGCCCGACAGCACCAAACTATTTTTTTATATTAGACAATTAATTTAATTTCACATAATTATCGCAGTAGAAGCCATTAGTTTGTTAAATACTTAATGAAACATATTTACTGTGTTTGATGTTTGTTGTGAATGACGTATAGTCACAAAGAACTAGATAATTATTCCGTTTGTCGTTTATTGAATGTTCAGAAACTACAGCGGCTGTAAAGAGCCACAGCAAAGGTAAAACAACCTGAACAGGTGATCAACTCTAAACCACTCGCACCTTTTTATTCTCCATCTCTTTGTCATTTAGGCACACCCGTTGCCATGGCAACCTCCTGTTGCGCTCCACAAGCCGACCAGAGATTACGTTAAAAACATAACATTCAGTCCGTAACCATGTTAGGTTTGCAGGCTTGATATTTATTTTGCATCATTAATAGGCCTCCCTGAACACAGCGGTGGTTGATTAGTTCATTTTAAACTTCTGTTCTGCTAGTTATTTTGGTAATGGAACCGAAACGCACAGAATTGCGCAACACCTTGTTGAAACAACAATTACAGAGATTATTATTGTTGTTGGGTCATTAATTTGAACATGTTTTGTTATTTTATTTTATTTTTGTTGTTGTTGTTCTTTAATAAAGTTACGAACGTTTTGATAAGCCAATCAGAGGAGGACGTGCTGGTCTCAGCCTCCTGGCGGTGTTCAGTTTGTCACCTAATGCCGAGATCGACTCAAAACCTTCCGCAATCGACATATCGCACCGTTGCTCTAGCAAAGCACGAACAGTTCAGAAACAATATGAAATGGGGAAAAAAGTTATTTATTATCTGATTGTGTTTTAGATTGTTCTTGAAAAATTAATCAGTCACAGCTGATTAGTGGGTGAACTCACAGCTGCACAGTGAACCCACTGATTTTTTCAGCAGACAGTCGCTCCCCTCTCTTGCAGGTACTGCGAACCCCCACTAAATCTTTTAGGGGTACACAGTACCTGACCGTACCCGCCTACTTTCACCCCTGCTTGGAGCCGATAGTGTTGGTAGATGTATTGTACAGTAGTGCTACTCTACTAGGTCAAAAAGTAACCAAAACAGCAATTTGTTTGTAAATGGAAAGCAATGATGTGACAAATTGCTTGTTGCACATAGCCATATTATCCCACGGACTCACCTGATTGGTCCGCTGTTCAATCTGGTTCCTTTCCTGTTTGAAAAGATGGCAGTTTCCCTCCAGACTGAGTGATAGCATCAACCGCTGCCACTATTCTGCCAGCATTGCCATCCCTTGCAGGAACTATTAAAATGGAGTAGGAAGCTATATGTGATGTCACCGAGCTAAAAGTTACTCATGATAAAAAGAGAAATAGATCACATGACCGTTCTTGCTGTGGGGCAAATTTTGTATGGGAGCCTTTTCCAGTGAAGTCATTTTCATTTTCGGATTTTTGTTAATTCGTTTATGGACAGTATGAAAATACAAGACAGAAAAAAACACTATGTGGAGTATTTGTGTGTGTGTGTGTGTGTGTGTGTGTGTGTGTGTGTGTGTGTGTGTGTGTGTGCGTTTGTTTGTAATACCTTGTGGGGACGATTTTCCTGACATATGCTACGTTGTGGGGACCAGTTGCTCCTCGTGGGGACCTGAGCCTGGTCCCCACGAGGGGAAACCCTGTTTTTGGGTCAGGGGTCAGAGTTAGGGCTAAGGTATGAATTGAGTTTTGGTTAGGGTTAGGTATGTGATGGTTAGGGTTAGGAAAAGGGTAAAGGTAAGGTTTAGGCTGTAGAAATGAGTAGAAATGAATGGAAGTCAATGGAAAGTCCCCACAAAGATAGCAAAACAAACGTGTGTGTGTGTGTGTGTGTGTGTAAAGAAAAAAAAATTGTTATTCATTGCACCTAAGGGTCTACAACTTTAAGTATATGGTCCTCGTGTGGCCAGTTATATAGAAATATAAGCGTAAACTCACTTTGCAAATTCTAATTGTCAGGAGTGATTCCTGGCTGGCAGCCCTTCTTGAAAAGGGAAAAGTTTATAAACCTTGTAAACTGTCACAGTGTTTACCTACAACCATTTATAGGTAAATGCTTTTACGTATAAACATTTCCAACAATCTTTAATGGAATCCAGTATGTTGACGATATTAGTACTTCAGGGGTCTTTTAAAATCCGGGAATAAGCCATGCACTAACTATGCTGGTCGGGCCAGTTTGCACAAAAACCATCTAGCCTGGTGAAAACCAGCCCCTTGTCTATGCTACTTGTACAGAGGGTCGGTTGACCCTGAATCAAATTACATTATATTAATTTTATTGTGCATAATAATTTGGATATTCAACCAATTAATTGATTTTTATTTTACGTATTTTTATATGTATGAACATTAAAGTTGAGATGAGCTGTCTGTGCTGGGAGCTCTGTATTGGGAACTGTGTCCACTGATTTGTGCCTCCATTTGCTTTTTTAAAGGGTGCATTAAACGTGCAGTGACCAGACTTATGCCTCTTGCGTATCATTCTGGCGACCATTCCAAACCTGCTACACCAGTTTGACTCAATGAAGCTTACTGGAAGTTGCCTGTGCTGGAAACAATCTTCCTCCACTGTGAAGAGAGAAGAACCGACACGAACAAGATGGCTGTTGATGTTAATTTAATATTTGGATGAGTGGCCAGCATGGACTGAAAGACTTCTTTCCTCTGCTGCCACTGCTAAAACTACAGGAAAGCTATAATTCTAAAACAGAAAGTCCAGACAGAGCATTGAAGGGAAATGAGAATCGAGTGGAATTGTGTCCAACGGCAATTGACAGGCTAATGTGACAGTGATCATTTCAACACCTTTTATTCAACAAATTCTGTCTCTACCTGTTCTCTACATTTCTCAGGGTGAAACCTAAATCAAAACTAGACTGCTGGTAAGAACCAATGTTTATTCAGATCCTTGCTATTGTGTGATGTTGTGTATAAAATGTACAACATAAAATCTCAGATTCACTTCCAAAACAGCTGAACCTTCCAATATAGTTTCTGTGTTCTACCTCAGCAGCGTAAAACTAAAATTTCAAAGTCTAAGAATACATGAAGTTCACTTCCATCATCACATCTATCCTGAGGTAATGTTACACACCACTAATTGCTTAGCTTACTGAGAGACAGGGATTATTTGATGGAATGGGGTACTGGTCAGTAAGTCAGTAGTCATTATGCATAGGGTTAAATATTTCAAGTCCTTATTATTTAGATGGTAGAAGCTGGGATGATAAATATGATAAATATCCCAAATTCAGTGTCTCAGAAAATTAGAATATTATGCAGGATCAACAAAAAAAAAGACCACAACATTTAACAATGAATAAACTGTAGCAAACAACAAGCGGGATGTTTTCAGAGCTTAGAGTGTTACTGAGCAACTAGCAGGTTGCAACAGGGACATCGAAGGAGTTCCAGAAAGGCATAGTTATAGTTAAAACCACTTTGGTCACATCTTACACTGATGAACAATTAATTGTGAAAAACACCCAGTGAAACCAGATGGTGAATGCCACTCACCTCCACACTTATTCAAGAGAGGTGAAAGGCACCTGGGCACTACATCAGACAATTAGAAAACTGCTTAAATCAGCGTGGTCTACATGCTAGATGACTTCCAAGAATATCTCTCAACAGACATCATTATCCAGCATTGCTAGATGAGGAACTGGTGGGCCTCAGTGCTGGTTCCCATTGAAAGTGAATCCACACTAACAAGAAATGTTGGCTAGAAATGATGTTGGAGATGTCAAAAGGAACACCTTGCGTAAGCCACTGTGTAGGAGCCATATGTTGTATGTTGGCACTTCAATGCTTGGAAGTACCAATGTCCAAAACAGTACAACTACCTCATTTTAGTCAAATTAACACTTTTACTGTATGTAGACACTCCTCAAAAAAAATTATGAAGCTGTAGCAACAGTGTGTTAATATTGTATTGCTATGGGTGGAAATACAGTGGGGAAATTTTTCACCTACTTAGATATGTTGATGCCACAAAGGGCTGAGTGTGAGAAGATGATGGAGTGAAAATCTGTAGGTATAATCATTGCTAACCATGCATGCACGCAGACAGCGGAAGAAGTCCCTGCTGGAGCAGATATGGACAAGGGGATTAGTGAATGAGGCGGCGGAACACTTCAGCAATGGGAAGATACAGAGCAGTGAGAGGGCCACTGGCTGAATGGAGACCCACACAAAAAAACAGCCATCAGTCACGGCAGCTTCCACTATAATCCACTTCTCCCTGGGCAGTCCACCTTTCAACACACTGCAAATCTCTCCAACTTAAAATGTTGCTACATACATGTTGCATACAAATTGGTATACAGACAATAATCAGAACCTATCCAGACAGTTGGCACCTGTCCATCAATCTCACAAAACAGCATGTTACAAAACCTGAAAAAGAAGTTGCTTGATTTGAAAAAAATATGTTTCCCTCTTCTACATAGTAAATAGAGCAAACTCTGGAAGGTTTTTATCTAGAATACATACAAAATCCTGCTTTTTTGTTTGAACAATTTCCCTTCATTTAGGCTTTATTTGTGTGCCCTGTAACAACCACCACCTCTGGACTTACTCTGCAGAACAGTCAAAGTTCTCTAAAGTGCCAATTTTGACACCACATACACCAGTGTCTCACTGCGACTGCTGCCTTGAGTGTGAAGCATCCAGAGCCAGTGTGCACAGGCGTGTGTAGGAAATGGGCTACAGGTCTCTCGTTCCCCAGGTCAAGCCACTTTTGAACCAGAAACGGCGCCAGAAGCGTCTGACCTGGGCTACAGAGAAGCAGCAGTGGACTGTTGCTCAGTGGTCCAAAGTACTTTTTTCGGATGAAAGCAAACTTTGCATGTCATTCAGAAATCAAGGTGCCAGTCTGGAGGAAGACTGGGGAGAAGGAAATGCCAAAATGCCAGAAGTCCAGTGTCAAGTACCCACAGTCAGTGATGGTCTGGGGAGCCATGTCAGCTGCTGGTGTTGGTCCACTGTGTTTTATCAAGGGCAGGGTCAATGCAGCAGCTATCAGGAGATTTTGGAGCACTTCATGCTTCCATCTGCTGAAAAGCTTTATGGAGATGAAGATTTCATTTTCCAGCACGACCTGGCACCTGCTCACAGTGCCAAAACCACTGGTTTACTGACCATGGTATTACTTTGCTCAATTGGCCTGCCAACTCTCCTGACCTGAACCCCATAGAAAATCTGAGGGATATTGTGAAGAGAAAGTTGAGAGACACAAGACCCAACACTCTGGATGAGCTTAAGGCCGCTATCGAAGCATCCTGGGCCTCCATAACACCTCAGCAGTGCCACAGGCTGATTGCCTCCATGCCACGCCACACTGAAGCAGTCATTTCTGCAAAAGGATTCCCGACCAAGTATTGAGTGCATAACTGAACATAATTATTTGAAGGTTGACATTTTTGGTATTAAAACACTTTTCTTTTATTGGTTGGATGAAATATGCTAATTTGTTGAGATAGGAATTTTGGGTTTTCATGAGCTGTTTGCCAAAATCATCAGTAGTAAAACAACAAAAGACCTGAAATATTTCAGTTGGTGTGAAATGAATTTAAAATATATGACAGTTTAATTTTTATCATTACATTATGGAAAATAATGAACTTTATCACAATATGCTAATTTTTTTAGAAGGATCTGTACATTGTTTTATTAGTTTTTAAGGAACTAAGTAATTATTAAAGTTACTACCCTGGTGAAAAATATACTAAGCATGTTAAATTTTAGCATACTTGAAGCCAGACTAATCATCAGTATCCTTGAAGTGTGTTACTTTGGAACAATTAATTTTGAACTTAGTGTTTTCTAATAGTAGTTAAATAGTAGAAAATCACAATTTAAAGTGTACTAAGTGAACTATAATGTGCTATTTTGGAACAAATAATGCTAAATTTTGTATACTTTAAGCATATGGCTTTTTATGTAATATAAACCTACTTGATTAGTATATCTTAAGTGTACTATTTTTGTGATTAAATTACAGTTAAAAAATATTAAAAATATATTTTAAATAAGCATTACATATTTTATATATCAGTAGTGTGATCACAGTATGCTCCAATTACACTTTTGGTTTACTATAATTGCTAATGAAGTACACTTTTTAGTTACTGAATGGCTTTTATTCTTCTTCTTTGCCACTTTGTACATTACATCAATGGTCTCCAACCTTTTTANCCCAACACAACCACTGATTAGATCGGCTGCAAATAATTTTGATAATTAAAAAATAATTAAAATGTCGTTTAACCCAGTTAAACAACGTTTAACTGAAGTCCTATAAGGGGCGTGGGTTTTAATATTTTTATCTATTTTAATATTTTTTTTCAAAATATCTTTCTCTTTCTTACTGTTTATTCAATGTTTTTTAATTATGTAAAGCACTTTGAAATGCCTTAATGCTGAAATGTGCTATACAAATAAAATTTGATTGATTGATTGATTGATTGATATGACAATTAAATATGGTTTCATTGATTATCCTGTTACTAAACATGAGTTTGATGAAAACTTTGTGACAGTATTGCATTTAGTAGTTTTTGGAAGTATGATCCAACTGAGTGACAAGGCTGTTAGAGTTTCACCAGCAGATGTCACTAGTGAGCAATGAATGAAGCATCAAGTAATGAACCTTTTTGCAAAGCAAAGGGTTGGAAAGCTTCATTGCTTCATGAGGCTTCATTTGCCCATCACTACTGCCAACTACCATAAAAAGAAGAAGTGCTTAGTGTTTGCGGAACTAAACATGGAGGCTAACAGTGGAGCTTAGCTTACATATTTGAAGTTGTTGTCCAGCTGGAGCAACATATTAACAACTTAATCCTCATATAGTCTGTCATGGTGGTTGTTTTTCTTCCCTCATACGCAGAATAGTGAGATTTGTTGAGAATCAGTGACATTCAGTTAGGTTGAATGCGACCTGGACGTTAGGTCACATTTGAATCAGATGTGTCGGATATGGGTCACATTCGAAAAGAATCCAACCTGTGCTGTTCAGGGTGTCATGAAAAGATTGGATACAGGTTGCATTACGTCAAAAAAAATTGGAATTGAGTCACTTCAGGCTGCAGTGTGAACGCAAAATTAGTGTTGGAAACACACCAGTTTTTGCTGTTAAAAAAGCTGCAGCATCTTTTACATACGTATTAAAACTTTCGCTGTCCTAACATGAGACAGATAATCTCTGAAAAAATAATCGATCTCCTCCCTGTTCTGCATAATTACTCCTCTCAGTCAGAAACAGCCAATCAGAGCTAGCAGTAATCAGCTAGCTGCCATGCTAACAGGAAGTTTTCATTCAGTAACTCAGGATTGTTTATTGCTATGGATCCTGTATTTGCCTTTAATGTAAAATTTTATACTTGAATTTTCTTGCAATGTTGAGAGGTTTTATTTTGACTCTTTGCATTATTTAGCCTCTTCAGAGCCTTCATATGTTTTCAGTCTGTTAAAGATAGTATATCGATAGCAGTACAATTTGCACAATGCCTGTTTTGTTTTTTGGGGGGGTTTTTGTGGAAAAAGTTATTAAAAACAAGTTTTTGTCTTAATTAAGGTGAATTCATGGTTCCTTTTTCCACATAATGTAACCTGTAGTGCTTATCATTAAAAAAGTAATTATTATGTGATCGGTATCGGTGATCGGCCCTCATGGGTGATCGGAATCGGAATCGGCAGGAATAAACCTGATCGGCACATCTCTAGTAAAGACACCTTCTGTGTTTTAGTGAAAACACTGAAAACAACAGATCATATTCAGAGAGATGTAGAACTGCTTCCTGAGCCCAGTTCTGGCTCTACGTTTCTACCTGTTTTGGGGAAGTTTTTCGTCTCCACCGTTGCTACGTGCATGCGCAGTATGAAGGATTGCTGCAAAGTCAACAACACAAAGCGATTGTTTGTGAAGTGTCCAAGAGAAATGAATGCTGCAAGTCAATGACTCGATGCAAACTGTTGGTATAAACTTTATAACCTATTTTGTATAACTAATATGTACTGTTTGATAACTAGGATCAATTGGAAATTCAATTTAGTCCTCATGATTGAATTGAAATGATTTTTTTGCATAGTGCCTTGAGATGACATTTGTTGTGATTTGGCACTGAACTGAATAGTGTTTTCAGTGTGTTTAAAAACACTGAAAATCATGTTTTCAGTCTGAAAAGGAGTTACTGACCCAAACCTGTTTCAACACCTGGGAATATCCGATCACTAGCTGCATTTCCATCAACTAAAGAAATGCGCAAATTGAAATTACAAAAATAAATTTTCTTAATGGAAACATCAATTTAGGAAAAACTCCAATTTTTCAATAAAACGTAATGCAATTGATCCACCTGGGATGAGGTGGTTTTTCAGCTATATTGAAATAATGTATTTCACAGAACTGCAATGGAAACACTTTTTTTGCAACACATGATCAACACCCAGATATTACTATTGGCAAAAGCCACAAAGAAGACAACAGAAAGTAGTCTTTGTCGCGATTAGTAGTTTCTTTTTTCTATTGTGCAGCTGCTCCACCAAAGCTCTCACAGCATCACACAGTTCATAAAAAGTTGTCTGTCATTCCAACATGTTGAATCCGTGACTCTTCTGTAAAATCACCAACTACAATTTTCCCAAAGTGCTGCATACATAGCTGCTCCCAAGTGTAAAGGGCTTGTGGCTCTAATGCCTGAATAAGACGCTGACGTCTCCTCCGATGGCTGACAAATAATGAGCGCTTGCACCATTATTTAGGATCATCAATGAATTATGAATATATCTCATGTTAATCTTTACATCTGTTGCTGCCATGAATTTAAAGACTTTTCATGTGAACTAACTCATTCACATATGATTTTAATTTCCTTTCTTATTAAATGGAGACACATCAATTGCGAAATTGTGTTTTTTTCAACATTAGCAGAATATAGACAGTGGAATGGAAAAGCAGCTTTTCTGTATGAGAGTAAAAGCGCATTGCTGGTGAATGACAACCTTGTTGAATAAACTCTTTTTCAATGTGGGAATGGATGTGAGGGGTAAAGATACACTAGTAATAATTACATTTACAAAAATAGATGTAATTATTTAGATTGTTTTTTGTTTGTTTGTTTTTTTCGATAACACTGCTATGGACACAAAGGGATATGCGACAGAACCAGCACTACAATCTCAAACACTAAAACCAAAACCCTGCTGTTAAAAAACATGTTTCTGTGTTTTCACAGAATAGTGTGACATTTAAGTATTTTCATCAGTATTTGTTGACACTGAAAGCCAACTGATGGCAGCTTTGTTGGCTTTCAGTTTAACACATGAGAAATATTTATTTCATGCCTCTTCATTCTTTATTCTTTGACCTGTTCATATGGTGCAGACAGAAAGAGGCATTCTGGTGACAAAGACCTCCCAGGAGAGCTGTCAAAGACATATGTAGGACAGAGGAAAGAGTAAAAATAGATGAGATAAAAATAATTGACACAGAAATTTAGTTACACTAACTGCTCTGCTTGGTTCCTATTGAATTAAACAATCTCCTTAACACTGAAACAAGCTAATTCTTTCATTGGCTTTTGACAGAAAGCCAAAAATTCAGTTTCTAAATGATGGTTTCATTTATTAAAGGAAATATGTCCTCCAAACAAACCTGGCACAATGTGAAAAAGTAATTTGCCACTAAACCTAGTAAATGGTTTTGCAAATCTTGTTACTGCTAACAAGTGCTTGCAATGTCTAACATTGAGTCTTTAAGGTCACTGTGAAGACATTCTGGACCACAGTCACAGTTGAAGGATTTCCACCAAGAAGTTTTCTTAGGTCAGGCCGCAGCATCACAGTAAATTCCATATTGTGACTTGGCCACACATTCGTAAGTATTTTGGAGATGTCAACAGAAGGAACCCCATTAGCTATGTTTCTATTAACCAAAAACAATGTGCAAATTGAAAGAACAAAAATACATTAGCTTATCATAAATACGCAAATTTCAGAAAAAAATTGTCTTCAGAACTGCCTTAATTCTTCGTGGAATAGATTCAACAAGGTACTGGAAACATTCCTCAGAGAGTCTGGTCCATAATTACATGATAGCATCACACGGTTGCTTCAGATTTGTCAGCTGAACATCCATGATGTGAATCTCCCGTTCCACCACATCCCAAAGGTTCTCTACTGGATTGAGATCTGGTGACTGTGGAGGCCTTTCAAGTTCAGTGAACTCATTGTTGTGTTCAAGAAACCAGTCTGAGATGATTCACATTTTATGACACGGTTCATTATTCTGCTGGAAGTATCCATCAGAAGATGGGTTCACTGAGGTCATAAAGGGATGGACATGGTCAGCAACAATACTCAGGTAGGCTGTGGTGTTGACGTGATGCTCAGTTGGTACTAATGGACCCAAACTGTGCCAGGAAAATATCCCCCATATCACTGCACCACCACCAGCCTGAACTGTTGATACAAGGCAGGATGGATCCATGCTTTCATGTTGTTGATGCCAAATTCTGACCCTACCATCTGAATGTCACAGCAAAAATCAAGACTCATCAGACCAGGCAACATTTTTCCAATCTTCTGTTGTCCAATTTTGGTGAGTCTGTGTGAATTGTAGCCTCAGTTTCCCGTTTTTAGCTGACAGTAGTGGCACCTGCTGTGGTTTTCTGCTGCTGTAGCTCATCCGCCTCAAGATTTGGCATGTTATTGTAATGAAGGTCTTCATTACTTGGCTGTACAACACTTAAGATGTGTGTTAAACGGTAAAAGAAATGCATGTTGAATGATAAATGAAACGGATACAACCAGATTGAAGTATTTTATTGATTGTGTGTTTTTATGCAGTAGCATCTCAGCTGGAACTGATGGTGTCCTGTTAAAATACAACAAACAAAGGGATAATATAAGGATATTGTGACTGTTTGAAATACACTGAAANCTCATTCTGATGCTCAGTTTGAAATGCAGCAGATTGTCTTGGCCATGTCTACATGCCTTTGTGTAGACATGTCTACACAAGAGTAAATGACAGTGTTACCCATATATGTTTATTTTTTCATTAGATTAGGGTGGCATGATGTGTTACTTTTTGTGATAGTTTAGCCTATTTTATGTTCTCAGACAGTGATGGTCTAGTTACCTTGAAAAGGAAACTTGATTTCTGACTACTCATTTAAAACCAAGTAGTCGATAAAACTAAATCAGTTTTTTAAAACTGTTAGATTAGAACTTACTTTCAGCAACTGCTAACAACAGCCCCCATCGCCTTTACATAAAAATAACAACCAAGAGGAATCAACATTGTTTAAGGGCACCATTTTCTCTACTACATACTGTCAGACCAATTTCTTCAACTCTCTCACGACTGGCTTTGCACCAAAGTCTAGATTTTGTTGTTTCGTTGGTGGGAGACCTCCTCCATTTTAGTCTCAGCTCTCTTAAATTTCATGCATTGTATCATTTTATTTAGGGGAATTTATTCTGTTCAATCAGCAGTCAGCTAGTAAGTCTATTCTGGGATTGATTGGCAGTGGCTCCTTTCTTCATTAGGGTGCTTTAGTGGTCTTTCTGACTTTTTAGACCCATCCAGCAACTTTTCTTGTTTTTTTCCAAAAAGTGACTAGTTACAATTTTAACAACTTTTTTACTGGTTTATGGAGACTAAACAAAATAGGAAAGCACTGATAGTACTGAAGTTAGAATGAGTGTTGGGAACTGCTGTGACCGCAGCCTCTTCATTCAGCAGTTTGCAGTGGAGCAGAGAGGTGACATATTCCATTTGCACATTGCAATTGAACCATGCATGTGCAAAGCTGCAGATGATCCCGCTCTGGATTACAGTAAATATGATGTAAAAATAGTTTTTCCTAATATTCCTAATATACTGCTCAAAACAATAAAGGGAACATTTCACTTTAATTTTATGTGTGGCTCCAAATCCAGGCCTCCATTGGTTAATAAATTTGATTTCCATTGATGAGTTTTGTGTAATTATGTTGTCAGCACATTCAGCTTTGTACAGAACAAAGTATTCAATGAGAATATTTCATTCATTCAGATCTAAGATGTGTTATTTGAGTGTTCCCTTTATTTTTTGAGCAGTGTATTTTTTCTCACAGAAACTGTCCCACGTAAATCTCTGCATTTGGTTCACACAGCCTCCACAAAGTGTGTGACTCAGGTAACTGTCTTTTGGTTGAATTTGATATTACACAAAACTAGTTTATGTAGGGTAATGTTTAGGAAAAGTTTATACATTATAAAATTTACATTATTAAATTATGTTTATTCATAATTCTAATTGTTTTGAGTATTTTTGATAACTTGTCATGCCAAAATTAAAACTCAATTGTTCTACTGCCCAGATCACATTTAACCAAATTAGGAGATGATTAGTGACATCTGGCAACTATTAGGACAGCCAGTAGCTACTGTTTTCACTCAGAAATCAGCAACTGAACTGGATTGAACTGGTGCATGAGAGAAGAACAGAGACACTCTTTGCCTCCCCTATTTTCAAGGGTGTAACAAATAACACTTTGTCACCAGCACAAAAGGTACAACAAATCGTGATTAGACAACAGTAATGTTGACAACATTACTGTTGTCAGTGATTTGATCCTGACTCTATAGGTCAGGCAGCAATTGTTCCTGGTAGTGACTTTTAAAATCCAACCAAGAACCTGTGGTTAACACAATCCAATAATTGACAAATTGAGTGATAACATTTTCATACAGGAAGCGTGGTGTCCCAGGTAAGAGTTCGGACAGAGGAGTCAAAAGAATAATCAAGAGTTTTGTCCATGAGTCAAGGGTCACTTGAACAAAGGTTCAGGCAGACCAGAAAATGGCAGATGTAGTTTCTTCCATTAAAAACAATAAATAATAAATATTTGCAGTTAACCACAATGGCATCTTCTACCAACACCTATTTAGTGTGGCTCAACTTCACTCTAATTGGTTATGAGGGTCACCTAGTAACGGTTAAATAGTACCAGTCCCTTTTTCAGTAAATGTTTATTAATACGCATTGTCCCATTTTTAAACAATAATCTTTAACTTAAACCTATTTCATCATCATACCATAAGTGGTAGTCTGGGGATTATTTACTTCTTCAAGACCTGAGTTTCTTGCCATAATTAATGTAATAAATTCTGCTTTCTGCAAAGAAAAAATGGGAGAAAATATTTGGCCATTAGTTTATAAGCCTTAAACCAGAGTGAGATTTGCAGCAAGACAATTATCTGAAGTTGGTAAAGCTGGTAATTATAAACAAAATAAGGAAAAAAAGAAATATTTTTAGTGCTGAAAATCCCTGTGGTGAAACTAAATTATTGCTATTCCTCAAAGAGGAGTGGGGTTAAGCACCTCTACTGTGATGTCATAATTTGTTAGCAGGTATTACAAACAGTTTCTGCCAAGGGTAGACCAATCAATATTTGTGCTTATGGAGCAGGGCCAAGTTGGTCTGGCTGCTCTTTTGCCTGGCATGAAGTTATTTGGTATTTCCCTGGTAATCTCATTATTTTTTTATATTAACTTTAAATTGATGACCTGAAACATTTAAGTTTGAAAAAAAAGAAGAAATCAGTAGGGGGGCAAACTAAAAAGTTTTTCACAAACTGCAGATACAGAATATATTAATCAAGTTTACGAATTAGTTTTCTGGGCATATAAATCCACCCATCATTGTCAGCTTCATATTATGGTTAAAAAAAAACTTAGCATTCTACATTTATTCACCCTGTCACAGAGGCACCACCGTGCATCAGTACAACTCAACTTGAGTCCTTTTTGTGCTTTGAATGCTAAAAGGTCCTGTCCTGGCTTTTCTGTCACAAAGTGAGATGCGGGGGATGGTGGAGGGACACACGTTTCCTTTCAGTCAGTCTAAAATGACTCACAGGATGCTGTCTCAAACACTACATTTCAGCAACAGAACCTTATCTTCCCAACTGTGATCAACACAGTGGAAAAATAAACTTTGTGTAAACATCTACATTTATCCTTTATGAAATACATATGCAAAGTCAATGGAATTACTCAATCAGCCACTGTCAGCATCATTACTGCATAATTGAACAGAGGAGCAACTATAATTTCAGTGATGTTATTTTTTCAGACTAAGTTTAATTTGTTCCCACTTCAGAAAATGTTTTTAATTTTTTGTAGCACAGAGTAAAGAGCAGTCTCCCAGTTCTTACTGTCTATATCATTTTTACTGTTTCATAATCCCAGTCTTTTTCAATATAAAGCGCTGAGATAAAATCAGTTCCCCCTTACAAGTGTTACAAACTCAAACTCAAAACATAGAACCTTCTTCTTCTTCTTCTTCTTTTAGGTTTTTTGGCGGTTGGCAAACAACTTATAGGTGCATTACCGCCACCTTCCAGACTGGAGTATAGATTAGATGTCCTATCACTATAATCTTCCCATAAAACCTGATTTCCTAAGATAACTAAAAATGCTATTAAATATTACATCTTCAGAGGACCTTTGNAGTAGCATCTCAGCTGGAACTGATGGTGTCCTGTTAAAATACAACAAACAAAGGGATAATATAAGGATATTGTGACTGTTTGAAATACACTGAAACGTTTGAAGGCTTTGTGTGTGTGTGGCTTACCTCTCTCTCTTCCTCTGTAGGGTGTTCAGGCTAAAAGATTCCCTGGGAGCCTGAGCAGCTTTTAAAGGTTCCAGAAGAGACCAAAGCAGATGGAAGAGGGGGAGCAATAGAGCTATGCTCTAAAAGTGGCATTGAAAGTCCATTAAAAAAAGCCAACTTTGCATTAAATTATCATAATTTACAAAATCATGCAAAGTTGGCACTTTTAATGGACTTTCAATGCAACTTTTAGAGCTTTGCATTAAAAGTGTCATTATTTACCGAATGACACTTCATGACAACTGTCATAAACATTCATAAAGACTTCTTTATGTTCATGACAAGTGTTATGTCATGTTTATGACAGTGTCATGTCAGTCTTATGCACACCCCTTCAAATAAAGTGTTACCAAATGTTTTTCAAGTGGGTTAAACCGGACAAGGCAACAGTGAAAGAAATTTCAGAGACAATGATTCTGGAACAGTTCCTGAGAATGGTTAACCCTGAACTGGAGGTGTGGCTTTGTGAGCATGACCCAAAGACAGCAGAGAAAGCAGCACAACTGGCTGAGGTCTTCACGGCAGCTAGGCGAGGGACAAAACACAGTACTATTGGCCGAGACTCCAACTTTGCCCACAAAAGTAAGACCAATGGGGATGAACGAGGTGGTGGTCAGTTACAGAACAGGACATTTTTTAGTGGTAGGCAACTTTCCTCTAGTAAGTACAAACCTGATTCAGCTAAGAATCTGCCTTTTCATTCTGTCAAGCGAGACATAAGATGCTATTTATGTAATGGACTGGGCCACACTCAGTATTTCTGCCCTCTTAATAATCAGTCTAAGCCATCCCTGTCCCACTACATATGCTTTTCATGAAGTTCATACTGCACCAGTTCTGATTAATGGACAGCGTGAAACAGCCTTGCTAGATACATGAGGATTTCAGACTGTGGTTTTGTCTTCCTTAACACCTAGAGAAAAGTGGTCTGAGGGGAAATGTCACATAAGCTGCATACATGGGGATAATATCCAATGGCTGGCATATATCTGACTGTGGGAGGGCACACATTTTTTATGTCAGTAGCTCTTGCAGCAAAGCTGCCTTATGCTGTTATTCTGGGTAATGATGTCCCCATTATTGCAGATCTCATTCAGCAAGCAGAACTACATCCTCCCAAAGTACCGATGCCCACACACCCAGAAAACTTTCTCCCCCAGAAAGTGACTGATACTCTTTTAGCCCAAACCATAGAGTTTCCATGTAAAGTAGCAGCTGCAGGGCACAACATGGTCACCACAAGGGTTCAAAGTGCACAAAACACCTTGAGAGAGTTGCCATTTTTTGAGGAAGTATGGAAAATGGGACCAGTTAAACCTTATAAAACCAAGGCTGAGAGAAGTAGGGACAAGATAAGAGGTTCAGCCAGGCAAACAGCCAATACTTTTAAACCATTCCAGCTTCTAGATGTTAATCTTCCAGCTAATGTGGATGAGCTTCAGGGACAGGATCCAACTTTAAAATGTTGGTTTGATAAAGTCATAGAGCTGGACGGAAACACACAGGGCACTGCAGTTTCTTGATGAAGCTACTTATGTAGTAAAAAGGGTACTTTTGTATCAGTGTAAAGGGGATGTGGAGTCCTTAGCATTACCTCAACAGTTCAGAGAGAGAGTAATGGATCTAGGACATACAGTTCCATGGGCTGGACATATGGGATTTCAGAAAACACTATGTAGGATTGCCAGAAGATTTGTGTGGCCAGGAATCTATACTCAAATATCACTCTTCTGTAAGTCATGTGTTAAATGTCAACTCACTTCAGGAAAGAAGATTCCTCAGGCCCATCTTCAGCCCCTACCAATTATTGGTACTCCTTTTGAGAGAATAGGGATGGATGTGGTGGGTCCCTTAGAGAGAAGCTCAACAGGCAATAAGTACATTCTAGTTATATGCGATTATGCAACTCGATATCCTGAAGCTTTTCCCCTGAGGTGTGTGAAAGCCAGAAATGTTGCCAACTGTCTGATACAACTGTTCTACAGAGTAGGGATACCGAAAGAGGTTTTGACTGACTGTGGAACAAACTTCATGTCTAAGCTGTTACAACAAGTCTACCAATTGCTAGGAGTGAAGGGAATTAAGACCACCTCCTATCATCCTCAAATGGAAGGGCTTATTGAGAGATACAACCAGACTCTAAAGAACATGCTATTCAAGTTGTTTCCACTACAGGAGCAGATTGGGACCAGTGGTTGCCTTATTTGATGTTTGCCTACAGAGAGGTCCCACAGGCTTCAACTGGATTTTTGCCTTTTGAACTGCTCTATGGACGCCAAGTGAGAGGACCATTAGACCTCCTGAAAGACTACTGGGAACATCCTGAATCAGCAGAGGAAAACATCGTGGCATATGTGGTCAAGATGCAACAGAGGTTGGAGGAGATGACAGCTCTGGTACAGGAGAGCATGAAGACAGCACAACAGAACCAGAATAGATGGTATAACCAGAAATCTAAAGAGAGGGTCCTGAAACCAGGCCAGCAGGTCTTACTGCTGTTTCCAACCTCAGATAACAAGCTGCTTGCCAAGTGGCATGGTCCATATGAAGTGAATCGGCAAGTGGGTAAGGTTACATATGAACTGTTCATGCCTGACAGAGTGAAAAAACAGACATTTCATGTGAATTTGCTGAAAGAATTCCAGGTGCGTCAAAGACCAGTGCAACAGCTCTTGATTTGTGATGTTCAAGATGAGGAGGTGAAGGAGAAGTTTCTGCCCTCCAACGAAACAAAGATCAGTGTGGTTGATCTGTCTCATCTGTTAGCAGCCCAGCAGGAGGAGGTTGCAGCTCTACTGGGTTCTGAACTCTTTTCAGAGGCTCCAGGTTTTACAGACCTGGTGCAACAAGACATCTGTTTCAAGAAGCTCGGCAGAAGAGCAATAGGATTCCTGAGCAGTTGGTGCCAGAGCTCAAGAAAGAGATCAACTTTATGTTGGAACTTGGCATCATTGAAGTATCAACCAGTGAATGGTGCAGCCCTGTGGTTCTGGTACCTAAAAGAGATGGTTCACTGAGATTTTGTATTGACTTTTGTTATCTGAATTCTCTGCCTCAGTTTGATCCATATCCTTTGCCCAGAATAGATGACCCTGTTGGAAAGAGTGGGAGGAGCAAGGTACATTACTACACTGGTCTTAAGTAAAGGATATTGGCAGGTGGCACTAGCACTGCAGGCCCACAAGCTGACTGCATTCAGAACACCATTTGGTATCTATCATTTCAAAGTGATGCCATTTGATCTACAGGGAGTGCCTGTCACTTTTCAAAGACTTATGGACCATGTTTTGAGAAATGTGTCAGACTTTTCAGCAGCCTACTTGGATGATGTGGTTGTGTTCAGTCAAACCTGGAAGGACCACATGTTCACATGTTCCATTTACAACAAGTGTTGGGATGCATCAGAGCAGCTGGACTGACCATCAACCCCCAGAAATGTGCGATTGCCCAGAGAGAGGTGGCCTATCTAGGGTACATCATTGGATTTGGCAAGATTAGGTGGGGAAAGTGGATGCTGTTCATACTTTCCCTGTACCCACAATAAAGAAGTAAGTGAGGAGCTTCTTGGGCCTGGTCGGATGGTACAGGAAGTTTATTCCTCAGTTTGCAGAATGCTCAGTTGTGTTAAACATCCTGACAAAGGGCAAGTCCCCAAATAAGATCCAATAGACTGAAGAATGCAACAAAGCTTTTAAAGATCTTAAAAATGCTATCTGCACAGACTCCGTTTTGCACACCCCTGATTTTGAGAAGTCCTTTACACAGCAAATGGATGCTTCAGGAGTGGGTCTTGGGTTAGTTTTGTTGCAGGAAGTGGATGGAGAGATGAAGCCAGTGGTGTTTCTGAGCCGTAAGCTTCTGGACAGAGAAACCAGATATTCAACGGTGGAGAAAGAATGTCTAGCGATGAAGTGGGCCATTGAATCATTGAGATACTACCTGCTGGGAGAACATTTCTTTCTGGAGACAGATCACCGGGCCCTCCAGTGGTTGCATCGGGTGAAAGACGCAAATGCACGGATTGCTTAATGGTACCTCGCTCTGCAACCTTATAACTTCACTGTCCATTACAAGGCTGGAAAAACCAAAACTGCAGCTGACTGTTTGTCCAGGATTCCTGAAAGTTAAGGTACTGTGAGCTTATGGAAAGGGGGGAGGAAATGTAATGAAAGTCATCATTACTTGGTTGTACAACACTTAAAATGTGTGTTAAACGATAAAAGAAATGCA